>NW_026859629.1:0-265182 GCF_026571515.1 Ruditapes philippinarum
CCCCAAAAAACCATTATTTATTTTAAAAAATATTTAATTAATTTAAAAATAAAATTTATAAACCACCTGTTTATTTTCATCTTTTTCTATTCAGTTACTTTTTTTTCTTTCATGGCCCCGTTTTATAAAAAATTACCCCCTTCTTTTTCAGTAAACAAATTTTGAACGAAACCCCTTCCAATTTTTTTAATGTAAAGCATTTCCCCCTTCAGGTTTTCGCAGCATGTCATTATAATGAATAAACCGGAACAAATTTAAAAAAAACATTTTGGAAGAAAAAAAAAAAAAAAAATTTATTTTTTGCTTTGATCTTCTTATGAAATGCAAATTTTTTTGCATGCCCAATTTTCCAGATTTTATAAATCAAAGCTTTTTTTAAAGAAAAGTTTATTTAAGGGGGCTGAAACAAAAACAAACGGAAAATTTGTTTCGCGCTATGGTTAATAAATAAGAACGGGAAAAATTTTGCAAAAAGTTTTAATTGAAACCCATATTAACAAAATAAATTACACTCTTTCTAAATTTATCGAAAATCGAAAAAAATAAGTAGGCCATTTTTACGATTTGTTATATCATACTGAATTTTCTAATACTGCCTTTAATTCCGATAACAGTCTTCCATTATATTGATATGTAATGAATCACCATATCAACATGCCATGCAAATTTATTGATGATTTTTAATGAACCATTATTTTTGTTAACGCGGGTAATGGGGCATTCTTTTACTTGGGGACAATACGCCGCTTTTCATGGAATGGCACTTCTGTGTCACATTGGAGGTTCCATGATAACCGCCGTGTGAACACATCTGTGGATGTTTCTGAATTCAAAATTCCACCATTTTCGTATTAAATGTTGAATTCTGCTTAAGCCGGTGCTAGGGGGCGTGGACGGTAACTTGCACTTTTCATTACCGTCCATGAACAGGCTCAATCAAACCGAGCCTGCAACATATTCAATTGTGTTGTGTTGGACTTTCTTTAGGAATTCTTTTTTTCTTTTATTTTATTTGATTGGCGACACATGATTTGAGTGCATTTTTTGTGCGGAGCTTCTCAATTGCTGCATTGTAGCAACATTTGTATTTGTCATCACTCTGCTGACTCAAACAAGGCTTTTATTTTTCACATTCTTCTATTTCATCTTATTTAAATCTTTATTTAATTTAGTAGAATTTTGTATTACATTGTGATTTGTTGAAAGTGTTGAAATGAAACCGCCCGTTTTCAAAATGGCATGTGGTATTTGATTTCCTCTGCCCGTAACTCTATTGAAAGACTGATTTTGACTTTGTTTATATCTTCATTTGGTTAAATTTAGAAACATCATCACATCTAATTGCCTTTCAAATGTCCATTAATTTTAGTTCCAATCATTGTGTTCTCGTTTAGTGCATGGAAATTTTTTTCTTTGGTACTATACACCACTTTACAAGGAAATCACTTCGTGTCACATTGTAGGCTCCAGGATCACCTCCGTATGAACACATCTGCGGATGTTCCTAAATTCAAATATTCAACATTTCATGTAGAATGCTATTTAACCCGGTCGGTGCTACGGAGCGTGGACGGCGGTAGCTTGCACTTTCCTGTGCCGTCCATGAACAGGCTAAATCAAACCGAGTAAATATTTTTATTCTAAGTGTTCTTCAACGATTCTTTTTATTTCTTTTTCGTCGCTAAGAGGTATGATCAAAAAGTTATCGGTCCAATATACTTCTAGCCACTTCACTGACATTTACACACAGTACGTCGATACCGATATCTTATTGAAATTATGGACCGAGTTACACGCTGTTTTGCACAGATTAAGTAATATAAAATTCTGGAAACAAAGTGATCCCTCGGAAGCATTAATCACAACAAAATAACATAAGAATTGCATAAAACGCACGTATATCATTAGACCAATTGAGAAAGTTCACAGCCGTCAATAAGTAACACTGTAGGAAAGGGATGTCCTCCAAGGAAATCCATGAAGACTCCATAGATATACTTGGAAAGGAGTCCACTTCCTATAGCACTGTGGAAAAATGGGCTGCTGAATTTAAAAGAGGCAAGGAGAGCATTGGATATTATGAGCAGGGAAGATGATGGCTTCAATTTTTAGGATAGTCCGGGAAAAATCATGATTGACTATTTTGAGCAAGGGCGTACCAAAAACGGTATGTATTATGCAGACAAATTGAAATGTCTGCGTCAAGAAATCGCGCGTAAAAGGAGGGGCAAAGTAACTCAAGGTGTTTTGCTCCTGTAGGTCAATGCTACAGCTCACACAACCCAAGTTGCAATGGCTTCGGCTTTGAAAATTTTCCCCATCCCCAAAATTCTCCGGAATTGACCCCCTCTGACTACTATTTGTTTCAGACACTGAAAACAAAGCTTCGTGATAGACATTTTGGAAGTAATGACGGTGTCATGGAGATGGTCAATGAGTTCCTTGAGCACAGATGGGCAAAGTAAATTGATAAAGAGGGCGATCATATTGAAAAGTAAGAACATAAGTTGGGTTCTCTGACTAACGGAAGAACATCGGGCTGAGAACATTTTTATCAATCATCGTACATCAGCGTTGTTTGTGTCACATCGTTGCATTTTTCCCATTTGATTTAGTTCAATCAGTTGTTTTCTCGTTAGGGCACATGCATTTTTACTAGGAGCCCATACGCCGTTTTTTCACGAAATAGCACTTAGTTTCACAAAGACGTTCATGCATCACCGCCTTATGAACACACCGTGGTTTGTATCTCTAATTCAGATTTCATCATCTTTCATGTAGACATGCTTAACCGGTTCACACCGTCGTTTTCGTCAAGATCAGGCCAAATACCCGATCCCAGAAACCAATTTCCAATTTGTTTTTGGGTTCGTTAAATTCTGTCTATCTCTATTTTCATTCCAACGCGTTGTTTGTGCCGTTTGAAGCCGATCAATGTTGCCGCGATCATATTTGTTATATAGTAAATTGTCATCATTGCAATATCGTTAAGCGCAGCATTATGGGTTCTCGTTTATTTCATTCTTTCTCTTGGTTTTTTTTTCTATGGTTCCTGTATTTCCTTCTACGGAAATCTGATTTCCATTCCTCTAGTATACGCGGATATGCCCTTAAATTTCTAAAATTTCACCTTTATTTAATAATAACATGTTTTTTCTATACTACTTACAGGTTTGTGCTAGGAGTGGCGGCCGATAGACCGGTAGCTTGCCAATTTCCGTTCCATTCCTTATAACAGGCTCAAACAAACCGGACTACAACACTCAATTGTTCATTTTAGGCGTCTTTAAGACTCCATTCTCTCTATAGATGGTTGATCTTTACTTTTTTTAGCTTAAATTGTTCTGAATTATTAAAAAATACGATGTAGACTTTTTATGGAAAAACGCGAAAAATACTGACTTTTGACTCCCAATCAAACGAGCCTGCACATTTGCAAATTTTGCCGTGTGCTTTCTTTTAGAGATTCTTTATTTATCTTATTTTATGACATATCGTGTTATTGCTCTTCCGTGTCGTGCTGTAAAAGTTCCCCGTTACATTTAATGCAATGATTATAATTTTCGATCTTTGCAAATCCTGGTTCAGCACGACATTACTTGTTGTGCTTTAGTATTCTTTTGTTTAACTTTTCGGCGTTTTTCTACTATGGGTGTGGTGTCCACATATTCCAACTATCAATAATGTTGAATGGCACCCTTAGATATGATTGCGTGCTTCTTAAATTTTGTCTTGACTGTCCTTATCTGTGATACGCAGGCTTCATACCTTGATCCCTTCAAATTCAGTTTATTTAGTCCCCAATTGTTTTCTCTGTTTAGGCACACCGTTTTTTATAATCTTGGGACCATACGCCGCTTTCTCATGTAATGACGGAAGTCATCATGAATTTCCAATGATAACGCCCCGTTATGCAACACATCTGCAGGATGTTCTAAATCAAAATTTTATATTATGTTGAATGTTGAATTCTTGCTTAAGCCCGTGCTCAGGGGCTGTGACCGGTAAACTTGCACTTTTCAAGTACCGTCCACTGAACAGCTCAATCAAACCAGGCCGCAACAATGTTCAATTTGCCCGTGTGGCTTTCTTTAGGATTTCAGTTATTTATCGTTTTTTTGATGTATATATTTGACAATTATTCTACCTGAAGCTTACTTAAGGTATTGCTAAGGTAACACCTTTAAAGTTCTTGATGCCATTTTCTTGTGACACAAGTTATTAAATCATAAAAATATGTTAATAGCAAGTTTTGGAACACATCTGCAGATGTTTCAAAGTTTCACCAATTCACCAATTCATGTTAAACGATAAATTCTGTTTAAGCCGGTGCCAGAGGTCGTGGACAGTACCTACATAGGCTTACCACTCCCGTCCATGAACAGGCTCAATCCTACCGATTTCGAAACGCTTGTGGGAACCGTAATAATATTACATGAATATGACCGTCTGGGGTACACACATTTACTGCTTTGACACGTAAATCTGATTAGTTTTCTTACATCAAATATAAACCGGAACATCATTTGATAACAGTCTCCGCTATAACATCGCTAAACGCAATACAACATACTACCTTCACGTATTTCATGAAACCTGTATTTTGAAAATAATAGTTGTTTTGATATTATATACTAAAATATCAAAATTGTACGGAAGCGTCCTGGTGCCAATTTGTAATGTTCTATAAAAAATAAACTCCTATGTAGGAGATAAAAAAACCTAATTAGGAGTTTGTATCTCCTATGTAGGACTTTTAAACTCATACGTAGGACATAGCAAGTCCTATGTAGGACTTTATTACTCCTACGTAGGACTTTATAACTCCTTGATAGGACTTTGTAACTCCTACGTAGGACTTTATACATGTAACTCCTTCGTAGGAGATAAAAAAAGCCTAATTAGGAGTTAATAACTCGTACGTATGACTTTATAACTCCTACGTAGGACTTTATAACTCCTATGTATTTTAACTCCTTATATTAAACGATCATTCTGTATTATGTACGTTTGGGTATATAAATTATACACATGTACACAAACTGTATGGGTAAAACTTTGTTCAAAGTAGGATATAATGCATTATTAAACATATGCATGCATAATGCTCCGCAATTCGTTTTCTTCTTAGACTTTACGGAGCATGAACAAGACACTTCACTACTACCCATGCCCCCCTATAATGATTTAATCATTTGAAACCGGCCGAAAATGGATAAATTGCTCGTTATGTTCAGCTAGTTCGTATGAAAAAGTAATCGTTTAAGCCTTATTGTGATTCATATTTTAGAAATGCTTGTTGTCGAGTAAGTTTTTCGAATAGCTGTAAAGATATTTTTCGGGATACATCGCCATTTAGACACCTCACCATAGGACACTGTACGCCCTAAAAAACTTGAGACACTTTATTAAAAGGTGAAGTGTGGCGGCATGGTCGGGTGACTAGTAACCTAATGATCGCTAGCCGCATGGGTTCAAACCCCTTTAGGCGCAAGCCGTTGTTTCCTTGAGCAAGAAACTTTACACTCATTGTTCAGTACGTACTGTTTGGTTCCAGTAACGGATTCGAACGTTTGTCTATAAGCTTATAGCTTCCTACACAATCAAACTTAAATAATTTTTTGTAAAAACCAAAGGTGAAATGTCCTCTATATTCAATATTTGAAATTGCGGCCGGGGTTTCGGGGGGGAGGGGGGGTAGGTATGTGCCTTGTTCCCATCAACCGATATACCGCGTCCGGCAATGTTGAATTTTGCAAAAAAAGACATTCTGTTATGGTATTTCTTATATATGCATTCTCATAAAGTCATAAAGTCGTACGTAGGAGATACAAACTCCTAATTAGGTTTTTTTGTCTCCTATGTAGGAGTTATAAAGTCCTACGTAGGAGTTATAAACTGCTAATTAGGCTTTTTATCTCCTACGTAGGAGTTATAAAGTCCTACGTAGGACTTATAAACTCCTACGTAGGACTTATAAACTCCTACGTAGGAGTTATAAACTCCTACGTAGGAGTTATAAAAACCTACGTAGGACTTTAAAAGTCCTACGTATGAGGTACAAACTCCTAACTAGGCTTTTTTTATCTCCTATGTAGGAGTTATAAAATAGAGAAAAACAGAATTCCTAAAGAAAGTCCAACACAACACAATTGAATATGTTGCAGGATCGGTTTGATTGAGCCTGTTCACGGACGGCACTGGAAAGTGCAATTTACCGTCCACGCCACACCAGCACCGGCTTCAGTAGAATTCAACATTCAACATGAAAATGGTGAAATTTTGAATTTAGAAACATCCGCAGATATAAAGTCCTACGTAGGACTTATAAACCCCTTCGTAGGACTTATAAACTCCTACGTAGGAGTTATAAAATTCTGGAAACAAAGTGATCCCTCGGAAGCATTAATCACAACCTACGTAGGACTTTATTAGTCCTACGTAGGAGTTACAAACTCCTAGTTAGGCTTCTTTATCTCTTACGTAGGAGTTTATTTTTTATAGAACATTATGAATTGGCATCAGGACGCTTCCGTAAAATTGCGAATATGTAACAAATATTTACAACTACATACTGTGACAGTAGACTACACGGCGGATCTGATGTGGCGTAGGGACCTAGTTACTACTTATCATTATAATAATCAATATAATGAAAACTATGTTTTCTCTGTGATTTTCTTTTCCAAAGGTTCTAAAAGAGAATTTATCTGAATGACATGACAACAACGCACAGTTGTATGTAGATAAGGTACAAAAAACAAGTATCTTATTTTATAGTGATAGTGTTAACGGTAATTTTCCTTAAAGGCAAGACAAACATATACTTTGGTGTTAAGTGTTCATGCTTGTCTGTTGACCCATTTTTATGGGTGATTGTACATGTTCTAGAAATTCAGCGATGGATAACTGATTTTCCATGACAATTATGTTAGTTGATTTGGTTCTGGGCTAACTTAAACAGTTCTGCGTAGCTGAACACTCCTTGAGTTGCTTTCGGAGCGATATCGTATTATTTCATTATGAAGAGTTATCTCCTTTTGAGAAATAAATCATTTTAATTTTTGAGTGGTGCATAAGTATATATGTCTCGGAGCTCGAACTTGTGAAAAGCTGATTCATTCTCTCAGATAAAACTTGAAGGCGAGCAATGGTCCAATAGTCGTGATGTAACCTGAGGAAATAGCAGTATTTTGAAATAGCCATGATAAGGGTTGTTGTTGCCAGCAGAGGATGTCACTGTTAAAGTCGTCTCAACGGACGAGGGGCTTACATATACGGTAATACATTACAAAACCAAATATAAACATAAGTGATATAAATGTTTGTGCAAGACCTCGTGAAGATCACCATTTAATTGGTACAAAGTCCTTGAAGATAAAATTATATGTTTGCTGCCAAAATTGAAGATAAATTAAAGTTCATGATTTTCCATTTACAATTTTCATAAAGACGTCTATCTAATTTTGTGTTGTTTATTGACTCGCGGGTAGAATATTATTTTGAGAACAGTTCTTATGAAGAAGTTTACCTGTAATTCACTTCATCACAATCAATTTTTTTTTTTAAATGTGCCTGTAAGTGAAAATCTATTCAATACACTTGTGGAATCTTCAAAAGATGTTTATCTATTTGAATGTTAGAAAAAAAATTGACGATTGGTTTTACAAAGATTTGGTCTTCTAGATTTTAATATATTAATATATATTAAAATTTAGCTTGTCTAATTCCGTTTCCTCAGAGGTAAAATAATTATCATACGCGTAGTATTCTTTGTCAAATTGTTAATATCAGTATTTTGGTATTTCTAATGCAGATAGTTAGCATATTGATGTAGTGATAGGCTTTTGCCAAATACACGGACTAATGGACTTTCAACCAAAACTATAGAATCGTAATTGTTCCTTTAGACTGGCTATTCAATGGTTATATGAAAGTGATCCGTAGTTGTGTAGACAGTGTTCTATATTACATATAAATATATTTTCAGCACATATAAAGCACGACACAAATTTTAAACAGCAATTCCTTTACTTTATGTCAAATCTCATTGATTTTGTTTTGGGGGAGGAGGAGAGGAATTCCATGTTCTCTTTTCTAATTAAGGTTTGTTTGAATGTGTAGCATCATTTGGTGACAATTTTGTACTTTGATTTCATTTAGTGACTTTTTTATATACGCTTTGCATGTTTTGGGCACAAAAGAATTCACGACTGAAAGAATATCGCGGCATAAAAACCCAATACAAAATTGGTAAGTATAGAGGAAAGTCAGGAGTGGAGGGTCGAAACACATTCCAAACCTTTGATATAAATATTTAAAATGTTGAAACCCTCCTTCACATTTAGTTTTAAAGCGAACATCTTGATCAATATATAAGTTTTACCTATGCTCAGTTTTAAGGTTCCATTTGGGGTTCACCCATGTGATGTGATAAGTGTACTTTTTTTGAATGCTTACCTATTGATGATGCACTTCTTCTTCTTACGATTCTGTAAACAGAATCCATATCCGTGATAAAATCCTGAAAATCCTGAAAATTCTGTAAAATATAACATTTGTTTATCAATTAGCAATTAGCTTTAATTTCAATAATAATATTATGTGAAAAATAAACAACATAGAATAATCCTCAGTTTAATTAATCTTAAAGTAAAAAAACCTTTAATAACAGGTCCATTAGAAGATTATTTAATAGCAACGCTTTTAATTTATTTGCAAATATGTAATATAGAATAATAAGAATCAATTAGAACGGTAAAATTGAAAATAACGCATGTTCGAATTGATTAAGCATGTTAATGAACGGTACTGTAAAATGCCAGCAATCATCCACGCCATTCCAGCACCCGCTAATGCAGAATTTAGCATTTTGAAAATAATGTAGAAGCGACACGTTAGAGCACGATTTACATTTAAACACAACGTGTTCAATATATAATTTATTCCAATTATTTTCAATTAATTTAGACGTAATTGATTCCGTTCTTGAAGAAGAAGTATTTCTCAGCTGCCATTTTAAGAGCACATTCTTTAAGTCTGCCAAATATTAATTCCATTATTTCAATATGTTCTTCAAATGTTTACCTAAGTATGATGAGTTAGTCCAGATAGATAACACATATATGCATATTCAAGTCGCAATAAACATTCTTCCATAAGTCTTTGGTTTGTTGCTGGACTGTTGATTAACCCAAAAGGCATTTTGTTGTATTCCCAGAAACAAAGTGTACCTGCAGTAAATGATGTTCTAGGTTTATGCTCTTTTCCTACCTCCACTTGATGGTAATCTGATTTAATATATGTGGTTGAAAAGTACTAAGATCCATGTAAACAGTCAAACACTTCTTCTATACGAGGCAATGCATATGAGTCTTTTACAGTTATTTCGTTCAATATTCTGTAATCCACACACAGTCTCGACTTTCCGTTTTTCTTTCGTACCAGAACTATGATGGAGGCACAAGGAGATTTAGATGGTTTGATGATACCACATGCTAGAAGTTGTTCCAAATGTTGCCGTACTTCATCTATCATTTTAGGAGGGATGCGTGTATGGCGTTGTGTAAATGGAATATCATCTAAAAGATCAATTCTGTGTTTCACTTTACTACACTGTCCAATATCTTTGTCGTAAATGGAGAAAATATTCTTTTGTTTAATCAATAGGCTTTTAAGCTGTTTTTTCTGTTGTATATCTAACAGATTATTGTAATCAACATTCAAGTTTTTTACTATTTTCTCTCGCTGTCTGTAAAGTTAATCTTCTTCTAATTTGTTGAACATTTCTTCTGTCACTGACAATGGGTCATTCTTTCCTCTTTTGGGAACCTCTACGTGGTGAGGAGGAGTAACATATGTCCGTTATGGGGGTGCGCTTCTGTGCGCCTGTATTACGGACATATGGCCAACATCCTGACTGCCTGTTCGCCGTGGTCCCGTACCTAGAAAAGAGGATCCTGGTAATTGAAGGATACGGATGGATCTCAAGTACTCCTAACACACTGCGTTGGCCTCTGATTTAGGGTAGACGGGTGACCAAGTGAGCACGGCTTTTTGGTCAATCGGCTGATCATGCCTTGCCCTTGGAAATATATTATTTCTCTCAAGTACTTGAAGCTTTCATTGAACTTACACGGTCCCGAAATGAATTAAATGCACATAAATTATTAAAAAATCTGAGTTTAAATTTTGATTCCTACGTGTGATTCTAGTTTATCTTTAATTCCTACTGAAACTGTAATGATTGGTGCCGTTATGTTAAAACAATCTTTCATATATGCATTGTAAATGTAGTATAACATATCCAAAAAGGCGGTGGCTAATGAGCTAATTGTGTAAATTGTAAATATTTGCAATCTATACGAGTATATCTCGTTGTTATAAACCATAAATAGTCCTTTAAATATTATCTTTTAAAAAGACAAAGTATGACAAACTGTCGCTTACATCATAGACATGGATCATGCCTGCGTCATAATTAATGAAAACTAACTTATAAGTACGCTGAAAACGCACACAAAACCGCTATATCATATAGCTGTTAGTAAATATTTTGCATACATTAAGTAAGAATTCACTGATGGTGATTATATAGTTTGAAAACATTATTTTCTTGAACCATATTCGCCGAAAAAAACACTTTAACTACAAAACCCGTAGGGACCCTCAGCACAGAATACATTTTAAATTAGCAAAAAAAAAACAAACAAAAAAACCTAAAAAAACAATACTTATATTTTCATCACAAATAATTCATCAATCAAACTTTGAACATGAAAGAATATTAAAAAATATGTCTGGCAATTGATAGATCCCTACTCTGACCTTTTATTTGAATAAGAATATGTGCTTTTTTGTTTAGGAATATGTTGTGCCGGCATAATGAACACTCTTAGAAGTAAAGTGGTCGGTTTAACGTCATGACTGCGCATGCGTGGCGCCATACTGGATTCTATATTTAGAATAATATCATCGTTCTATTTTTAGAATGATATCATCCGTCTATTTTTAGAAATCTATTTTTAATCTCCCGAAAGTATACGGAGCTGACTCGTATACACGACCTAGGGCTTGAATCGCGGACATTGTAGGTCAGGTCCTTGTCTCTAGACGGAGAAACAATAACCATCATTACAGATAAAAAAAATGTGTGTAAATAGATACGTGCTTAACATTTTAATTTATAAAAGAGTTAAATTAAAAAATGAATACAAATAGTTTTTTAATATGTTCAAAATGAATAACATTTATACATTTAATATCTGTAAAATATATTTTGTTTACGTACCTACATCTAGTAAGGAAATGACTGTAATGGCGTAGCGTTCTTGTAGACTTCGCATGTGCCGATCTATTTTAGTCGCGGTATATCACAATCACCAGAAGCTATATCATCAGCCCCACGCAGGTGTAAATGAAAGATAAAGCATTGGGCAAGTACCGGCGTCTTTCAGTCTAGAAATTTATGATAGCAATAACTGCTTCTGTTTGAAAAACTCTATCAAATATACATGAAATTGACCTTATAGGGTCCAGCGCGTAAAAGCTCATCAACCAGAAATTGCTACGCATGCATTAACATATTTTAACACTTTATATAGTGTACCCCTTAATTAGGTTCCTTTTAAGTGCATGCTACGGTCAACTGATTGCATATTTTAAAAACGGTTGCCCTCAGCAACTGGTCAAATTTTGAGATTTTTATGAACAATTTAGATTCCTTTTTTATACGAACGATGTAAATTGGTTTTAAATGAAATTTATAATACATTTATGTACACGAAAGTTGTAAACTGATTTTGAATGAAATTTATAATACACTTATGTATATGTTCGAGCAATTTCATTGAAAGAAATTAAGCTATAAACCGGTTTTTCCTTGTAGTGGGGCGGGAAATTGAGAAAATAGTGCAAATTGTGATACAAGCATGAAACTTTCAGGAAATCATCTTTAGACCATGTAGATTTAAAAAGTGAAGTGGGCCCAAAAATATCTCTGCTCATTCAAGATGGACGCCATTTTCAAAATGGCCGCCATATAAATTTGACGTACATTCTAGCTCATTCATTCCAATGTTTTGTACAGACCTTTAACTTACACCAAAAGCATGCATATAGTTTCTCCTTTTCAAAAATTTAAATCTCACAAAATTTATCTTTCATACTTCTTCCAAATCCAAGATGGCGCCCAATATGGCCGTCGATTTTGTGCAAAACTGTTATACCATTTTTATAGTATAATTTTGGTGCACAAATTATGTTTATTATGATAAAAAAGGTGTTTAAACATATCAGAGATAATCAAATTATATGTTAATCTCAATAAAAGTAAACATTTTAAAAGTTTTTGTCTAAAAATATCTTTAAAAAAGATCAAGAAAAAATTCCAATTTTTTTCATATTTTTCAAATTTGAATTTCTAAAGTAATGTACAAAATTAAAAAAGTTACTTTATATCTTAAACTGTTTTTGACATTAAATTAATATCATGTGTTTATTGTAAAGAATGTAAGAAAAGCATTAAATCTGTAGGTTTATAGTTTGTGAAAGTGGGTGGGGTAATTTTATATCATAATTGTAAAAGAAAAAACAACAGAAAATCTACATAGCTAAGTTCATTCTATTTCTTTGCCTTTTTACTTTTCTATGAATTCTTATGCAAATGTTCCAACTTAAAAAGTACTTTTTATTGGATGAATGTATTTTTGTCTTCCTTCGGGCCATTTGGTGGGTGAGCAAGAAATGCACATTCAAACAGGTGTATACATTCAGTCATAAATTTGGTTGCATGATAATTCTTTTTTCAATATATTTGATATCATATATTAATTGTTAATTGTAAAGACATATAAGAAGACAATAACTCAACTAAACGTGCTTAAAATAGCAAACATGTACTTGAATGTAAGGTATAAAGGTAGTCCATAAACGCATATTTTTGACTCCTCCACAATTTTATATTTATAATATAAACATGGCTTAAAAACCAACAAAATGTATGTGATGTGAAACATATATATCAATGATATTGCCTGGCCTGCATGCAACTTTTTGAAAAGTTAAGATACAAACTAAGTGTACTAGTGTTTCCTAAAGTAATCATATCTTATTTTTTTCTTTCAATAAGAGGGTAATGATGACCCTGGATCACTCACCTAAGATCATTGTTGCAAAAAAGGTAACAAGATCATTTTGGGAGTGTCAATTATGTCATAACACACATGATTTGTGTCATAATTGAATCCAGTTGCTTTTAAAGAAACATGCTTAATATCTGCTTTCATTTTTTTATTTCACACGAGAGGACTTTAATAACCATATCTATATACGAATCCATATAAACTTAGTGACCTTTTGTGTTTGGTAAATTTGGACCATGTTGTCCATGATATATCATTATTATAACATAATTATGATGATACATGATTAATGTATATGCGTCGAATACTGTAGGTTAAGAGGAAACAGATTTATTAAAGTAGTCTTTGTAAATTAAGTGATACCATTGCAAAACCATTTTAGACTGCAGTAGCATCATACAAATTTATGCATGTTATATCAGTCTACATCCCAAATATCTTATTTCAGGTCAATGTAGTTTAACACTAGATGTTTTTAATGTGTTTTCCTATACAAGTCTGTGAACCCAGGTGACTCTATGAGCATGATTCATATTAAATGTGTTAATAAAGACCCAAGGTGGTGCTACATGCCAGCTTAGTACCTGTGCTCTATGCATTTTGATTTTTGAGAAGATTTTTTCTATTGCATGTACACTTAATGATCCAAAAGTGTTTTATGTAACTTTTAAAGAGGTGTTCTTTACTTGGCAAGGTTATATTTTGACTATCTAAGCTCTAGGCATTACAGTTTGTTTGTTTGTTGATTTTTTTTAATAACAACAACAACAAAACAACTTCAATGCGATTCCCTACACAAGTCTTTAAAAACTGTGTTCCTCGTGAGGGCCTTTAAATCATGTTCCTGCAGTCCAAAATGGCTTTCTCTGTCACTTAGTTTACATTGACTTATATATTAAAATTCTTTTCCAAAACTATGTTCACAGAGAAGAGAAAATATATCATAACATAGTGATGCTATATAAAGATTATAAACTATTGGCATAGGGTTAAAATCACTTAGTTTACATGGACTCTTATTGGAATATAGTTATATGAGTCTTCTTGTAGTTCTGAGAGCCTAGTTTTGGACATGATTCTTTTCAAATAGTTTATAAATCATGACTGGTGAAAAAAAGATACTCCTTATATGATTTTTGCATTCTTCAGTATAAAAGAATTATAGACCTTTTCCAGCAGTTGGTCTTAGGCGCGTCATCTAGGGTCAACAATGCTCTTGTTTAATGGGAAAAATAAAGTAGGAACACATTTAGTTTATATTCCAAAGTATAAGCTATGTTTGTTATGTGGGTAAAGCGGTTTTATTGATACCTATTTTAGCACACCTAGTCATTAGATATTATGATGTATCAGTCGTATTTGTTTCTTTTGAAAATATCATGTCTACATAAGTTATTAGAAATGGACGGTACTAATTCAATTATACTTGGTTACAATGATGTGAAAGTAAATATGACTTTGAATCATTCTGTTACAAGCTTTTAGCAAGACTAAATTGTGCAGGAAATAACTGTATTCATAAATAGACAACATTTCACTAAGGTCCAGGCATGATTTTATCTAACATATTCGTTGATGAATATTCAGTCTTCTTAATGTACAATTACCAAATTGTATTAAGAATATTGAAACAACTTATATCATGCAAACACATTTAATAACTGAATGTATACATATGATTGTATCTGCATTTATTGATATTTTAGTACGCCCTCTAGACCTGAAGGAAAGAAAAAATACCTTAATACAATAAAATACTTTTACAGTGAATATTTGCATAAGAATTCTTAAAAAACGTTATTTTGTACAACAATTGTCTGATAAATTTACCCCACCCACTTTTAATAAGTATAAAACCTTCACATTTTTGTTTGTTTTTGTTACAATTATACAATAAAACATAGTGTTGATTGAATATCAAATACACTTTAGGAAACTATGTTACTTTTGGAATTTTGTACATAGACCTAGAAAACCATGTTAGAGAAAAATGAAAAAAATGGCACTTTTTCTTTGATTTTTTTAAAGATTTTTTTTTGTACCAAAAAAATAAAAACATGACTAACAATGTGGTTAACCTAAAATTTGATTTTGTTTCTAATATATTTCACAATTTTATATGGAAATACGCATACCGTGTGCAAAAAATTATACTGCAAAAGAGATATATCAGTTTTCATTAAAATTGGCAGCCATATTGGACGCCATCTTGGATTCTGAAGAAAAATGCAAGAGAAATTGCTTAAAGATTTAAATTTTTGAAAAGGGGAAACTATATGCATGCTTTGGTGTAAGTTTCAGGTCTGTACAAAAAATTGGAATGAATGAGCTATTATGTGCATCAAATTTATATGGCGGCCATCTTGAAAATGGCGGCCATCTTGAATGAGCAGAGATATTTTTGGGCCCACTTCACTTTTGAAATCTACATGGTCTAAAGATAATTTCCTGAAAGTTTTATGCTTGTATCACAATTTGCACTATTTTGACAGCAGATACCTTATTTCCCGCCCCACTATTGTTTGGGCAACCGTTTACTCTCGCTATTCAAAAAGCCACTGGACCGGAGCTGAAATCACTGAAGCGTAAAAACGTGTTTTCTGTACCACGCCTGGACCGAACTAAGGTGTGTTTGGTATCAAATGAAATGTCTCAAGCCGCTCTTTATGAATACAGACAAAAATCGAAATTAAAATCACTCATGCATAAAGCTTTTTCTATCGAACATTTTTCACTGAAAAAACTAAGATATATACTAAAAATTTAAACTCAACTTACAACATAATGATCTTTACTCTATGACGTACAATCACCAAATGGCTAAAGTCATAACTACGATGCATCTTACGCATGCGTTGATCAATTTCCATAAATGACGATGCCCAATCTAACAGCAGTTTCTCTTTTATTACAGGCTGAAGGTAACCAATCAAATGCTGGGAAAAAATAACTGAAGAGACTTTGATCTATAAAAGACGGTGTAACGATCACCTATGTCATTACAGTTCTAACACTCGACGAGCAAACATGGCAAACAATTCAAGATGCAAGTACAGTCTTGGAAACCAAAGATATGTGCAAGTGAATGAATGGAAAGGCGAGGTTAGGGTCGACATAAGAGAATGGCAGGACGACAAACCCTCACAAAAGTGTATCTGGTTAACATTAATGCGATGGAAAAACTTGACAGATGCGGTAGAATACGTGGACCAGACACTTCAAAACAGACAGACCTTTAACACTTATCCTGGAGGTAACGTGTTCTGTAATGTTTGTGAAGGCAGTGTATGTGTGAACATCAGACAGTTTTGGAAACCTGAAAACGACGTAGTACCGACCAGAAAGGGGATATGTTTGAGACCCACCGAGTACAGTCGGTTGAAAGAGTTGAGGGCCAGAGATTGGCAGAAATCTACTAGAATTAGACGCAGTGGTGCCCTCTCATTTACAAAGCGATCACATGAATCAGTTAGGAGCATTACAATGTTCAGAGTGTAACCCCAATGATTGTCAAAACTGGTAAAATAACGTGACTATAAATATCAATGACAAAAGTACTATAAATAGATCGATAACCTCATTAAAAAAAACATTCAATCAGGAATCGAACAGCGCGTATATAATTAAATACTTTACGAAGCTTCACAAAATGAACATCACTGACTGTGCACCCCTTAACGGAAGTATGGAATATTACGAAAATATACTGAAAACGTTTGAAACCTATCCGAAGCAAATGTTACCGGATAAATACCAGTTAGCAAGTGCGGGGTTTTATTATGGCGGAAAATCAGACGTGTGCGAGTGTTTAAGATGCCACATAAAATTGAGTGACTGGGTAAGATCAGACAACGCTTTGAGAGAATATTACAAGTGGTCACCCAATTGCGAATATATTAGAAACGTTGGCGCTCCTCAACAAAAACCGACCCCAATAGGTCGATTTGGCGCGTTTGTATCAACAACTAGGTCAACACCTTGCGGCTTTGGAGGATTCAGTTCATCTACAACTGGAGCAAATTTGTTTGTCAATAATAAGGCTTACACGACCCTCAGACGCATTGAATATGTTAACACTTGTTTGTATGGTTTGGATATGGCTGAGACACTATCAAGTGAGACGAGAATATCGCGAAGCTACAGAACATTTACTCGACATTTTGGAACGCTATATAGAAGAAACCAGAACACATACTTTATACTCCACTGTATTGTAATATGTTTTGGATAAATTTGTTATAATTTTGTAAGAATGTGCATTTGTATTTGTTTTCAATAAGCATGTCTCACTGGAAACAATATTTGTCTTCTTTGTATTTTGACACATCAAACCCAGCAAGTCATTCAGGTGTAGAAAAATTGTACCAATATATCATGTCTGAGGAAAAGTTTAAAATCGGGAGGCATAAAATCCGAAAATGGCTTCAAAGTCAGCAGGCTTATTCCCAGACTAGAGGAGCCAGAAGGAAGTTTCCTCGATCATGCGTCATTGTAGAAGGGATAGACAGTCAATGGGATATGAACTTGATGGATATGGTTGACTTGGCCAAACATAATGACGGTTATATATACGTTTTAGTGGCAATAGATATTTTCTCTCGCTTTGGCTATTGTGAACCTAGAGGCATGGTATTAAGAAAAGAGGTCAATAAATATCTTCAGCAAATGAACATTATAATTTCTACGCTTTAAATACGGAGACAAAAGCGAACTTTGCGGAGATATGTATCAAGACACTAAAGCATAAACTGTTTAGATATATGATAAAAATCGGAACCCAACTTTACATTGATGTGCTCAGGAAAATTGTACTTTCATATAACTCAAATATTCATAGAAGTCTTGGTGATAAACCGATAAACATTACTAAAGAGTCAGAAGGAGAAAACAGACTTCAGCAGTCAGCAGTACTTACTGAGGACCAAAGGGAGACCAACCAAACACAAGATCAGACACTACAGGTTCAAAGTATGTCAGACAGTACGAGTATCGCACGTGAAAAGCGTGTTTGACAGAGAGTACTCTCAGACGTGGACTGGCGAAATATTCAAAATCAAAAGCCGTTTCAAACGAGACAATGTATGCGTATATACCTTAATTGACTGGGCCAATGAAGAGAAAATTGATGGCACGTTTTACGAACAAGAATTGCAGGCAGTCAGTGGGGACGAAAATACAGAATACCACGTTGACAAAATATAAAAGAAAAGGACGCGAAACAAGCGAAAGGAAGTACTAGTACGGTGGTTGCATTGGCCTAAGAAATTTAGTAGCTTGATCCCAGAAAATGACCTGACACAGTACTCACATGTAAGTAAGTCACGTGATCAGTTTTGTATATAAAACAGATATAACCCCCGAGAAATCGCCATTTATGATATTGAGATTCGAGACTTTGCATCATGATGATTACCAACGTTGTTGTTAAGTTTTCTCCAATGGTGTAATTACTTGCAACGAAAAGGCACTCAGTGTTACAGAGGGGCGTCAGAGACTAGGTCAATATGCAAGACGTATACAACGTCTCGGATTTACAGTACGGCTGAAATTGATCTAATTGATAACAATATCCGCTAGTCACACCTTAAGTACTGCGATAGATCTGCAGTTGTTGGCTAAAGAAAGACAGGTCGTGTATGAACCAGAGTTGTTTCCCGCCCTAAACTTTAAAAGAGAAGGAGTCAACTTTTGTTGTTTTCATACTGGTAAAGTGGTGATTACTGGGATTAAGTCGCTTTCACAAATAGATGACATAGTCTACCCTGTACTTATTGAGCTGGAACTCTACACACGTAAGAAAGAGTGAGCGCTGAGAGAAATCAACCATGAATCAGTCTCAAGTGTACCGTAAACTCAATTTCCTTCTCCAGTTAAAAGATGTCACTGTAGCTGCCAGAAAAAATATGATCACCAATATGACGGCGAGTCAAATGAAAGCTATAGCACAAGTGGCCAAGCGATTGGTGAATGGAACCATTAATATCCCGAGAAGAGATGTTCAGCTACTTGAAAGAAGACGATTTCTATTAAGATCCCTGGCTTCCGACAACGTTTCATTAACTCGAAAGAAATCGCTGTTAAGACGTCATCACTCTTTCCTACCCGTATTATTAAGACCGCCATACCTCTTTGACACCATCATGGACGAAATTAGGACGAATAGAGAAACGTAAGAAGGCAAAAGATTAAATAAATACGAAAAACAAACATGACTGACTTTTTGTTCGTTACACCTCCTACAGACACGTCATTACAATCGAGAGAATGGATCGCTTATTGTCCAGTAAATCAAGTGACGAGTGCTTCCGCTCTCGAATTTAATATACCCGGTCAGACATCGGCGTATTTGGATTTGAAAAGAAGCGTGCTCAAATTAAAATTGCATATTGTCAAAGGCGATGGAAGTGCAGTAGACCCGAACGAAGTTGTTGGTCCAATTAATCTACCGTTACACACCATATTCGGTCAGGTTGATGTGTCTCTCCAACAAACACCTTTGTCGCAAACAGGAATCAATTATCCCTACAATGCGTACATCGACACGATATAACAGTCCAACGAAAATACGCAAAAAAACTTACTGGCCAGTCAACTCAACTATAAAGATACGGGAGACGTTATGGCGATTAAACCCAGAATCAGTTCAATTTTAAACATTAAAATGCAGTTTTGTGGGACTGTATGTAGATGGGCAGTCTTTAACTTCCCAACCAATGCAACCTAATTATGCCGCTAGACATTACATGGAGTGTTACAGAACATTAACCCTCTATAGATAATATAATATTTCGCAAGAAGATTATAAGAAAGGGTATTGCCTGTACGCCCTCGACATTGACCCTTACTACTCATTCAACACAAATAGGAAAGAACATTGCCGTCTGGAACTCAAGTTTGCAAAGGTTTTACCAGAAAGCGTCACCTTGATTATGTACGCCACCTTCCCAGAAGCCCTCAATATTGGTAAAGCTAGAGCTGTGTACGTGAAATGAATAATTTGGAAATGGATAGTTTACTCGAAGAGTACCCAGAAACAGTGTCCACCGTTGATCAAATCCGTAAACAAAAAAGGAAAATTCGTAAAAGCCTTTACAGATACAAGCAATGGACCTAGAAAAACATTGGATGGCTATTTTTTTTCCTGTGCGTGGGCCAGACGAATTCTTTGATTCTCTCGGTAACATGCCTAGTGACTACAGTGTGGGCTTTGAAACCGTATTAACGAACAAGTTTTGGATGGTGTATGATCCTTTTCAGGACACTAAATCAGATACCTGCGGACTGTTTTGTGTATATTATATCATGGACAAATGTACAGGGAGAACTATGAAAGACATTGTCAAACCTTTAAATGTAAATGATAGACAATGGAGTGATATATATGTTAGAAATATTGTAAATAAAAACAAAATCTGAAATGTATTTTGTATTCATTTATTTTGTATGCTGCAATAAAAATATATGAAAAAGAACATTGTCTTTGTTTTAAAATGATATCCAGTCTGTTTTAGTCTTTTGAGATTTACCCGCCTTTTTAGTTAATTTCTTCCGTTCTCCGGGAGGTGGTTATGACACTTTGGTAGGCTCATCTTCCGTTTCTTTTTCAAATCTTTTGGTTTTTGGTTGCAACATACGTTGATATTTTTCGTAAGGTACCAAAATAAATTTTTCCATTATGCCACTACCGATACAAAATACACGAAAGCAATTTTCACCGGGGTGTATATCACTCGAGGCTGAATGGCTTCTTTTTTTGTTTGAAATCGATTGATCTGTTTCCAATTAGATGAATAACACGTCTCTGACGTTTAAGTTGAGCTTTCTCCGAATGTGTAAGGCGTAGTTTAAAGCGCAGCATATAATCATAGGCAATTTGAGAAAGAGCTTTCAATTGCTGTTCAGTTATTGTACTCAACAATGCCTCCCTTTGTGCGGTTGTGTACTTTATAGGAGGTGTAAGAAATGACGTTGTTGTTGGTTAAGATCGACCATGGTTACTCCTACAAGTTTTACACTGCTTCTTACGTTAGTTTATAAACAAAAGGGTCCTCGCCGGGAAAAACATGCGTTCTTAGACGGTATTAATCCTCAGCATGTGGACTCATGTCTTCCAAAAAATAACCGTGTTTTGTACCTAAGGCGTCTTCATGGGCTTTCACAAATCCTTTCGTTATACCGGGTAGAGCTGACGTCCCAATATTCCCACCTGAGATACATCTCTAAAATTTTTCATCAATACCATATACCAAGTCTTTAAGGCAATTGGCCTGGCATGTTTACCTCCTGGATACAAGTTTTGCGTCATCAGTATGACAGACACTCTCCTGTAGTTGCAACCTTTTGTGAAAAGTAGCTCCATATTTTTGCTTTTCATAACTTCATGCATGAGATCATCAATGATAATCAGTTTATGTATTTTGTCTTTGGCTAAGTCCATCCATTTCTTCCGCTGTAGGTAGGCCTTGTTTACTGTAAAAATTTGGAATGGACCGTTCCATTTCATCAAATAGATCCTGATGAATACCATAAGAATATAAGATAGTGGGTGATGGCGGGTCTTTAGAATACATATCTCTCAAGTTTTGCAAAAACTTGTACACTTATTGCGTTTTCCCGCTTCCTGTCTGTCCACTTATATACATACTGGAGCATGGTTCGAAAGGTAAAGATGACTTCATTATTATTTCTTTAGCTTAGGACTAGGTAAAGCGTATCCTATACAACTGCTCATTAAACTTATCCAAAGTTCTGACGAACTGTTTTGAAGGGATAGATTTATAATTGAGACGATGATAATAATGTAGACAATAATCATTTGGCAAAATTAGACAATGTCAGCCTGGGGTATTCGTGTGACTCATAAATGCCACTTGTCTCCGTTAGAGCGTACTTCTTCATCTGCTTTTGAAAAGTGAATAAACTTATCCCTTTCGGGTTCATGGGACCCGGTATCGTTCATATTCTTACAATAGATGGAATGAAATAAGCAAGACTGTATATTCTTACATACTTTAATTTAATAATATACATTTTTAAAACACATGTGACTAAAAGAGAATCATAAGCGACAAAAATTAAAAAAGTGGTTACACTTTTTAAAACAGTAATGACACTTTTTGACACAGCAGTGTCACTTTTTGACACAGCAGTGACACTTTTTGAAACATACCCTATGGAAAATTACATGTAAACGTGCAAAAACTGATATATGCGTAACACTTTTTGAATCAGTAGTGACACTTTTTGAAAAAAACGGGTGACACTTTTTGAATCAGAAGTGACAAAAATTGAAAAAGCAGTTACACTTTTTTACGCATGTGACAGAAAACGAAACAATAAAAACAAATATTTACAATTTTAATAATTTATTCTAATATCCATAAGGTACTGTATCATAATTGTCCAGTTTTCTACGCTTGGTATACACCATTTGATAACTTTTCTTTTTTTCCCTATTGTACAATTGTCTTTTTCTTTTATCTCTACAAATTTTACAAGGGTTTATAATAACGATATTTGAATTCTTGTGTGGTTCTTTTACTATATCGTTCACACTTTCAAAGTTGATGAGTTGGCTATTTGTATAACTTGATGTGGAACCCCTAACTTTACAAGTTTCGTTGTTTTTGTTGGTTTTATAGGCATAATTTTTAGGACCATCCGACACAAATTCTACAATGTGCTCCCCCTCCACTCAGCTCATCCGATTACCCAAGTAATCTCCTAATGGCGGATCATACTGTCTAGGGCGAGCTTTTCGAGCACACTGTAGGGTTTGAGTATTGCCCAGCATGTAGTAAACGTAGCTAAGTATATGTTCGTTTTATTATCTTCGGGTTGGCAGTCTTATTTATATTGCCATTCTATTTGTATCATGTCATTGGTGAGTATGTGACAATTCAGAGGTTCTTTCGTCGGATCGGCAAACAACTGAAAGAACAGGTTGGCCTGTAGTTCGTGGAAAAACTCTGTCTGGTGCATATTGAGTCTCTGACCAAACT
Organism: Ruditapes philippinarum; assembly: GCF_026571515.1. Classification (NCBI taxonomy): domain Eukaryota; kingdom Metazoa; phylum Mollusca; class Bivalvia; order Venerida; family Veneridae; genus Ruditapes; species Ruditapes philippinarum. Next base: position 23,144 of record NW_026859629.1, read on the forward strand.
TGCCCCAAAAACTGTTGAGACATAAATTTGCCAGAGCTCTCAAACCCGGGTTCTTCGAGATTTTTGCCCGATCCAATGAAACTCCCTCTTTCTGTAAGTATTGAGACACATAATTTGTCATATCTTGCTCATTGTGTATCCAGTCAGGAGAACCGCTTGCCTCTTGCTTTAACTTTAAAAATGTGTTTCATTGAACGCCGCCTTTCCTTGTTGATCTTGTTTTTCATATTTTATGTAATTGGCAAACAGTCCCCTGATCTGGTCTTTGGGTCATATTGTGTGGATTCCTCCCAGTGGTATACTTCGTAAATCTTTTTAATTTGATATCCTATTTTAAGGCCGTTTGAATCTCCGGAGTGCACTACGTACAAGTAAACTCTCTTCATTGTTCAGAACATGCGCATGGGTTTTGATTTTCAGTATCGGCGCAGGTCCTACATAGGAGAAATTTCAACTTGTTATTTGAGCGATACGGTAGCACGTGATGGTATAATCCTCTAGGTGGTAGTATTTTGACCTTTGCTTTACCGAAATAGCCCTTGATGACTTTAACATCTTTAGTTATGATGGTAGGATGTCAAATGGGATATTGACAATACTTATTCACCCATGGATAAAAGCTTGTGAAATCTACGTATTTGATTTCTTCCTGTTCTTCCGCTTTGTAAATAGAGTTGACTGGCATTGGTTCGACCCCCAAAGAAACTTTCCCTCGGGTCTAACCTATCAATTATATCTAAGCTTTCTACGAATTGTTTCAGTTCAGTATTTTGAATCTTTTGTTTTTTGAATTCGTGGTCCCAAATGAAAATGTATTTCATGCCGAACTGTTGAATGTAAGCTTTCTTTTTCATTGTCAACGCATACAATTCATCTAATGATTGGTTGGTGAGTGGGTGGCTCGTTTCTTCTCGGTAATCTTTGAAACAATCATGGCAATATTTAAAGATATAACCATGGTGGTCATATTTTGACGTTTTTTGTACACACCACCCATTCTTACCACTGTATGAACGCTTCGCTATATTGATCATTATAACCACTAGGAGAAATTTTCGCTATTGGTGTCCTTACAAATTCTGTCTCAGTTACTTTCTCACCCGTGAGTTTGGTTTCGAGGATCCATTCGTTTCTGCGCAATACATAAACCTTTCCGTCTATTAATTTTGAAGGTATCCAATCATCACTGCCCTCTTATCTTACTTTCCATTCTCCTTATAAAAATTTGGTTATAAAGACATTCATGCTGACGGAAGCTATGGTCACGGAATCGAATGGATCCACGGCTCCGACCAACGTTTATTCTTTCTTCCTTTTTCATTCACCACCTCTATTCTTTCGCCCGAAGCACTCATTAACAACTCCCTGAATTTCAAACACGATTGTCTTAAAATATCTACATCACGTCTACAATAATCTAACATTTCTTTTCTAAAATGAAACACGTCGTCCTTTCTCTTTCTCAACCACAATATCAGGTCTCTCTTTCTCACTCATAAAATCATGACCATAACACTGAGCATCTGGGTACGGTCCTACATGTGTCTGATTTTCGCTAGTATTGAAGTAATGGGGAAACCAACCTTTCTTTTATTAAGTCAATCAAAACGCTTTAGGGAGAGCTGACAATTTCATAGGTAAAAATTTAAACTGTCAATCACTTTGATAATTGTCATATACATAATATTGGAGCCACTGTAAATAATCTTGTCCGGTCTCATGGATTGGTCTATTAAGTACTCAAACAGAAAATAACCGTCGTAACCTTTCATATTATGAGCAAATACTTTGAAATATCCGTGCTGGGGGAAAAACAACCAGTCGCCAATTTTTTCTGCAGTGTCGGCTCCTTCGAACGTGACTTCTCTGAATCCACACGGTCCTGGGTCTTCATTATCATGTAGCTCAGAGTTGTCACATTCCTCGCACCGTGTACTGCATTTTTTACATATAGATTCGGGGGTCAAGGGCTTATCGATACATTTTGGACACACAGAATGTGCTACTACAAAATTGGGACGATAAGTGGCTTTTTCGCACAATGATTTACAGTGTTGACATATACAGCAGGATTTACATACATGTTGTGTTTGACAGTCTTTACAATCTCGTTTTCTACTAGCTACATATCCATTTTCACACTCTAACACTTCATCCTGACTACATTCGAAATCAAAAAATATCAATTTAGAATTATAATGTTCCTTGGCTGGTATTGATCTAAGATGATCTGAGATAACATAAATGTCCTTCCATTACATATTGTTTGCTCGAGTTTCACAAATATTCTCCACACTCATGGTCTTCTTTCTTCCTTCTGTCGGTCCTTATGACTTTGTAGCATGTTTGGCATTTCCAGTATTTTTGAAATTGAAATGTCCAATTGGGTTTTTCCTTTACATTTTCCTTTTTTTGTGTACCGGTACTGTCTTGTGTTGATTATAGCACTCTTCTGATCTGCATGTCATGTTACAAAAATCTGGAAACAAAATGATCCCTCGGAAGCATTACCTACGAAATTACAAGAGCATTGCAGACTCGGTTTGATTGAGTCTGTACATGAGGGAAAATGAATACTTGCAACATCCCTCACGCCCCCTAGCACCGGCTTGAGCGGTACTCAATTCTCAACACTTAATAGTGTTGGCATCAATGATCCCGAAGGCCCAGAAAAAATATAACAACACTGAAGTGAAGTACGGGGCAACTATTTACAGCTGCCACACAGCACTTGACACCTGCTGTTGTGAAGTATAAAAATCTGGAAACAAAGTGATCCCTCGAAAGCATTAATCACAACAAAATTACAAGAGAATTGCAGACTCAGTTTAATTGAGTCTGTACAATCTGTGCACTTGACTGTATTTTCTGTTTCCGGCAGTTGTCCGTCTTACATACTATACAAGATATACAAGCACTGGGGTCTTTCTCTATTGTTGTAGTGTTTGAGGCCATGGTCACAGAAATACATTGCGCTGAAGAATCCTGTAATGCTGGTGATGGCGTGAAAGTGGTCGTCGTCCACGAGGTACAGGTATATACATGAACGCTCGTCCTTACTTGGGCTAGTTATGAACTTATTTCCAAGTATGGCACTGACCACCATCACGCGCACTCCCAACACTTCTCCAAACGCCTCTACGTCATTGGGTGGACGATCTAAGAGCACTTCGGCTAGTTGACTTATGGCTACCGCTAACTGTCTCTGTTCATCTCTCTTTTGGTTCACTAAATTTTATAATAACTCTCTGACACTTGCTGGTGTTCTAGTATAAGTCGTAGTTTTATTTTTTTTGGCGTTTTTAGCAATGTCTTTCCTTTTTTCCGGTGTACATCTATTGAGTTTCGCCCAACCCACCCCGATCGCCCTCGCCATAAACAGTTGATCATCATTTTCAATGATCACTAAAGACGTTTTCAACTTTAATGAATTATTTTTTCTTTTTAGTTTTGTAATTCTTCGCCGTTGACCACCGCTTCCTTTAAGTAATTCGATTGAGCCTATAGAAATATAGAAACTTTCATCGATGGACAATTTTCAGTATTCACTATTCAGTACTTTTTCAATAATTTACATCACTTTATCGGCGGTTAACTGGTCCCAGTGCTGGAGGGGAACGATGCTAGGGTCGTGCAATCCTTGATGATAAATGACGACAAGACCCAAATCGTTCCCCGCCTTTCACATAAGCAGTCGCCATCTTATCCATTTCTTCGTCAAATAATAGTGCCCTTACTGCACCCTCAATTTCCTTTTGCTCTCTTACATACTCTAGCGCCAAATCTAAATCTTCTAGGTTAACGTCTTCTCGGTTCTACATTGTGTCGTCTTAACTGTCGAGTAATCTTTCCATTTGTTCATTCACGAAGTCATCTCCATATTGTGGGTTCCTTAGCTGAATTAGTCGAAACCGCACCCGGGAGAATCCTGTATCCCCAACGTCGCCGCAAAATTCATCAGTTCATCGACGTCTGTGAAAGAATTCATCATTATTTTAAAAGTAGCTGCTATGTTTACCATGTTGTCGGTTAGAGTTCTGAAGTCAGAATGACGAAGGGGCTAGAGCGCTCTTTTATATACACTCCGTTGCGCGAGTCATATCTATTTTTGGTAAGAACGTCATCGTTCTCCATTTTTATTGGTTTAGAGTGGGTTCAAAACGAGGCTGTCTATTTTTAAACGTCATGCTTCTCCACTTTCCATTGGTTAATGAAAAAGTGGGTTCAAAACGAGGCTGTCTATTTTTAGACGTCATCGTTCTTCAATTTCATTGGCTGATCAAAAATAGCAATACCGGTTTAAACTTGTCTCAACTGGACCGTTTAACGATAGGCTATAGTGTCTTGTCATAGATAGTTTGATAGGCAAGGAGTAAAGACTGTGGGTAAGCTTATTTTAGTTATTTAAATATTTTTATGCATGAGTGATTTCACTTCTGGTTTGACAGTACGAGCATGTAGCATTTGTCAAGACCTTTCGTTTGATATGCAATATGCCCGTGTTATGTCTAGTAACGAAAAGGTTATACGTATTTATACGCATGAGTGATTTTGTCTGCCATATTCAAACTCTCCTATCTCAGAAACGGTAAAAGATAGATCCACATAACAATACATTTTCTGTTTCTACTCGCAGAGATCTTGCAAACGGTATTGAAGGGTTTAATGGACTTTGAAAAACATGGTTAAAAACCGCTAAAGGGCTTTAACTCGAGAACGGCTGAAAATCGAATCGAAAACCTAGGGTTTATTTCTAAGCATTCTGGCAGGTCTATTATTCGATGCGAAAAAAATCAAAATGTATATCGTAAAATGTTGCACAAAAGACGAAAAAACGCATTTTTGTGTTAAAATTTAATGCATGTTTTGCTGAGAAAAAATCTTATAACTTTCCATCCATGTACAGAAATTTAATTTTTAACTGTTGTACTGGCTTTTTAACGACTTTTCCAATGTTTTTTGATGAACGCGATTTGATTACTTTGTCCGACACGCACCAGGTACACTATTTACGCCTCAATGCCATTTAATGACTTTTTTCTAACATTGATGGATGGCCGTATAACGCTTGAACGCAATTTAATTGCTTTTCGGGGACATCAAACGAAAGTAATTGACCGTCAATTCTATTGATCTTTTGTGATAAGCTGACCTAAACTTGATTAATGAAAAGCTATATAAACTAACGAAGGATAAAGGGTGTTTGTTCAAAAAAGTTCCGCTAGGTATTGTGAATCTAGACTAAGTGGCGACTGTACTTAATGCCCTTTTCTTTCATTGACATCTGCGTGTGGCTGATGAAATAGCTTCTGGTGATTGTGAAATACCGTGACTTAAAATAGATCGGCACATGCGCAGTTTACAAGAACGCTACGCCATTACAGTTATTTCCTTACTAGATGTAGGTAAGTAAACAAGTTATATTTTACAGATATTAAATGTATAAATTTTTTTTTTTTGAACATATTAAAAAACTATTTGTATTTTTTAAATTTAACTCTTTTATAAATTAAAATGTTAAGGACGTATCTATTTACAAACATTTTTTTTATCTGTAATGATGGTAATTATCTCTCCGTTTAGGGACAAGGACCTGACCTACAATGTCTGCGATTCAAACCCTTAATCGTGTATACGAATCAGCTCCGTATACTTCCAGGGGATTAAAAATAGATTTCTAAAAATAGACGGATGATGACATTGTAAAAATAGAACGATAATGTTAATTTATATATAGAATCCAATATGTCACCGCGCATGCGCAGTCATGACGTTAAACCGACCCCTATACTACTACTCTTTTATAGAATACTGTGATAATGAACGGACAGTTGTAAAATGATATTGTAATTTTATAATTAACAGTCGTCATACTTGCTGGCATGTCATTTAACAGTTTAGGATTTCAAAATTTGCATGATTAACAGTCCCAATGAAAAGTTCTGGAATATTAACACAATGATAAGTCCACTTTATTAACCATATTATTGGATAAACAGCACAGTAAGGATAAATGACATAATTGGCAGATTTTCTTATTTTGAAAATAATTGAAATTACAGCAAATTTTAAGCAAAAAAGAAAAGAAACTATAAGTCTGAAACATTCTGCCATAGCCTCCCAATCAGTACATTCAGTGCTTTGATTTTATTCACTTGCAACACAGGGGGCCGTTTTATCAATGCTTAGCACATCATTTTTATAAAATAACTTTTTTCAGAATGAAAAGCATATTATATTTGTTTTTTTTTTGTTTTCTTTTAATACCAAACGCTAATTAGTGACGCTAGACATGCGCTCTAAATATAAGAAAGAAACAGAATCAGCAAATTTTATACATCATAAAAATGTCTAAATTAACGTTGAGTTTGAGCAAATATACCTCTACGGTCATACTCTCTTCAGATTAATAATGAATTCCAAAAATTCTTTGAATAATAGAACAAAAATTAAATAGCCTGAACAAGCAAATTCACTCAAATATATTACATGTATTAGCATCTTTGGTATTTCACATTTGGAAAAGTCATTTTACTTTACTTTAAATGCACAAAGATTTCGATATTTATTTAAGGAAAAATCAAGTGATATAAAAAAGACACCGGAACGTTACCGTGGTCATGCCATCTAAACACCAGTTTTAAAGAGAAAGGAAAACAGTCAATATAATATTAAAAAGATCAACAAGACAGTGATATATTACTAGTAGAAAGAACTAATGTTTAAGATATCAAACTTAATGATAAACTGCAATATATACTTTAAATACATAAATACACGAGTCTGCACAATTTGCATAGTGGATAATTCTTTAATATATGTGGAAAACAGTTAATCCGCTTTACGAAAAAACAAAAAGACAAAACCACTGTATTTTAATGTGAAAAAAGCAGAGTGTGTTCCTTTAATTTACAGAAAATATGTCAAAGCAGCAATTCATTATTTAGATACACTAGCAACAGTAAGTCTATACGATTCATAATTTACATATTTCTTTCAAACAATGATAAAGAGCAAATAACTAGTTAGAAATCGTTTTTTTTATCTTTTGTGTATTCCTCGTAAATATATATACCAACCGAAAATATTGTAAATGTACCCAAATACATAATTCTGGGGTATTCTTGGTTTTTTCTGGTACTTTGCGACTTCTTGCGTTAAAATCGTTTAAGTAACAGCAAAGATAAAAGGCACACCTTAATTGGGCAAAAATATGCGCTACACGCTATACTCGAAAAAAATTGGTACCATTTAAGTAATTTAAATGAACAATTTTATGTAATTTAAACATAATTTTGCCTTTTCTTAAAAATGCAGGTATAATTGTTTCTAACGCACAAAAAAATTCTTTCATAAAGGCCAATTAAGCCCCAGAAGTGCTTTTATTTTTAAAAAAGCTATGTATTTATATATTTTTATTTTTTGCTGTTTGTTTTTTCTTTATTATTATTATTATTATTATTATTATTACTACTACTAATATTTTCATTATTATTATTTCTATTATTATTATTATTAATATTATTATCATTATTATTATTCACATTAGTTACTGATCGATTATTAACCTGAATTATCGTTGGCTTCTGATTATTTTTGGCAATCAATTTGGCAACAAAATTCCGAGTCAATGGATAACAATGGAAAGCTCCAAAGGAAAAATGTAAATAAATATCACACAGTTGACCTCTGATCATCAGATGCACAATTGACTTTTCAAAACAATGTTGCAGTCTCGGTTTGATTATTTTGTTTCTAAACAATACTGGTACAGATTATACAAAATATGTACCAAATTTAGCAGGATTCGACATTCAAAATATAACATGGTGAAATTTGAATTTAGAAACACTCACATATGTATTAACATTTCGGTTATTATGTATCCTTAAATGTGACATGTTCATGCCATTCCATGTTTGAAAAGAAAACCCAACAAAAAACGAGACATCTGTTATTCTGTGAATAAGATGTTGTATCAAGTTTCTTTAAAAGGTGAAAATAGAAAACAAACTGAAATATTTCATTAGATAATTGATACGGAAATATACATGTACATTACAATATATTACTTACTGTAAAGAGTCTTCTTTAATCCATATACGATGTTCTGAATCAAGTGACAACGAAATTGTACATAAGGTTCATCTATAAACAATTTTCATTTAAAATGATTATATGAAATCACAGTAGTTAATTTGATCATATAACACATATTAAAATTATTTTAAATATACAATGCCTCCTTTGCTTGAATTTAAATATTTTGACTCGTATGTTTCACTTTAATATTGTGACGAAGCCTCTTTCATATTAGCCAATAACAATTCAACAACTTATACCGTTTGACACGACAATATCAGATGTTCTAATTATAGTCATTACCTATGGAAAAAAGTAATTATTTAGAGATGAATATCAAGTTTCGGTTTGCCTTTGTCACAGAGTGTATGCACAAAGTTTATAATTATATCAATCATTTGTTATTATACTGATATGTGATCAATATTCCTTAAGGCAAGACTTGATACAATATTATATGCTTCCTGTCCGACATATGTATTAACACATCATTAAACACATGTTTGAGATTTATAGAGAATGAACAATAACAAAAGAATTTCTGAGGTATATTTTGCCTTGAATGATTTTCTAATTTTCCCGTAAGTGACACAATCTCCAGACGATATGGATGTGAATACTTTGAGTTATATATTGGAAATGATATAAATGATTTATCTATTAAAAGGAAACGATATTCTATTGGCAAGTTTGGACCATATTAACAACGTTAAAACAGTTTAACTGAAAATGGTAAAATAAACTGTGTAAAATATCATGATATAGTAAGATATTTTATTTTTAAATGCATATATTGTCGTACACATTCATACTAAATAATCTAAGAAAATGTTATAGAGTTTTCAGAATTTATTTATTTGAGGACAAATTCTAGCTAGTTGTAATGAATTTACTCTGATTAATTTCCTATCTTACAATTAACACGTCAATCAATTTACTCCCAAAATATTGCGTTTCACCGAAAAGCGTTGAATGAAAATTTCCTTTTACTCAAATGATAATTCCACAAATTATTTAAGCATGATTTATTAATTAGATCAGCAAAGTACACTAGACGCCTATTTCATAGTTATTACATTTTCATGATTACTATATAAGATTAAATGTATTCGTTCATGAAAGGAAAGATCCACATAACTCTCGTAGGATCAAAACGTCTGAAAACCAATTGCGATATCAAAATTATGAATTATGAAAAAGTAGGCAAAACTTCTTTTCACAGATATACCGTAAATGATAACAAAAACGCTTTAATACGGTTACATACGACTACCAAGTTTCTTTCCGCTTTGTATTAAATTATAAATAAACTGCTTGACATGTTTGACGGCCAATACAGTCGTGGGAGGACACAGTTTAGGTGAATACGAAGCTATTTTAATGTTCCTTTATTTCATTTGATCAACTGATCAGATAATCTGTTTTGTATAGTTTCCATTTGATCACTATAACCAAATCGTTATTTTTTCAGTTCTTATGGTTACAAGATAAAACGTCTATGGAATATATCTTATATTTCTGTCACAATGAGATTTTACGCGTTAGAATATTAAGTATTTAGTACTCTATCTTTCATACCCATACTCTAAATACAATTTCCCCATTGTTTCCTCTAATTACTTTCACTTTATTTTGACAGGCGTCATTCACGTTTAAGGTTATTCTGTCACTCTAACCTTTATACATGAGCATAGGAAATGTGAAACTTATAGCGAGAGCTCTTAATCCTGACAACTTATTTAATGTTATAAACATTATATGAAATTTGAATTACTATGATAATACGATAAATGTTTGCATTTTGAATGGAATTATTGATAACACAAACATGAAAATCCTAAAGTGGGACGCTCAAATTTTTTCTTTTCCTTAAAGCAAACAAAGAAACGTTCGAACAAATCTTAACGTCTTGACGTTTCCTTTTTTTATATCTTCAATAGGCCTGTCTCGTTACACTAGTTTTGTCAGAGTATGAATCTTTTCTATAAATAAACGACAATAATAAGAAAATAAAATCAAAACTAAAAAAAAAAAAAACATTCATAACTATTTCAAAAAATGTACAATCGTACCCAAAATAGGTAAAATATAAGTAAAAAAGAAAACGATCAAATTATCAAGTCATTTACATAGAAGCGACCGAAATTGATATGACATTTTAAACAAATTAAAGTTAAAAATTCATTGCATATTTTCCCAATATATTTTCAAGACAAGGGCTAAATCTATATGTTACGATTTCAGGATTTTAAAACTCCTAGACGTTTCGACCCTGTACTTTTCGGCCTCAAAACCCTGGTCTTTTTTGGCACCTTTTAATATTTGATAGATATGTAAAATAAATACCATTATGGGTTATAATATTATATTTAATATAACACATTCTTGCGAACAATAACTTTCATGATATAAAGAAGATTTTTTGGTCATAAATATAGTGAAATTTCGCTGGGAAAATAATAATTGATATGATAATATGTTCTGAAAGAATTATCAGCTTTAAGTCTACATTTGTATATTTATTCATATTTTTTTTTGTTATAAAAAAACATAAACAGACATTGACTTAAATATGTATTATATAACATAAGAACAATAAGAAGTGTGAAAGAATTTTGAAAAAGCATTATAAACACTGGTTAATTAATTAGCACCTTTATCTAATAAGTGTGTGTCTTATAGTAGGTTACAATAACATCGTTGGTGTGTCCACACAAGCCTTATGGAATTTAATGAAGCGTAATTAGCGTATAATTTATATTAAAAATAAACTTTTATGTTGGGTCTGAAACTGTTAGTGAGAAAAAATGAGAAACATGAAGAAACCTGTCAATCTCATGCACCTCTATTAGTGCCAGGTGGGGAGGAGTGTGGGGCTCCAAGAGTTTGTAAAACATGTATAAACTGTAAAATGTATGGTTTTACCAAAAGCGCGACGCATCAGAAAATATTTTTCATAGCAGTTGAAATTGAAATTTATTGACACTGTATGCAATTAATATGAATTACTATTCTCTATTATTACAAAACAAAATTAAATGCCTAGTACCTTTCTTTTAAGTTACTGCCACAAGTTAAAAAGATAGGTTGCCTTACCGGGACGTGAACCCGGGACTCTCTGAATACCGACTTATAATTAGCTCGACATAAGAAATGTTTCGAATGTCTAGCTGATGGTTGATTGTTTAGCTCAACATTCACTTTGAGAAAATTTTGATCATTATTATAGATAGAATGTTAATCTGGATGTTGATGGTCTAGCTCGAAATAAGAATTTTTTAATGTTTAGCTGATTATTGACTTTCTAGATCAACACTCTTTAAGAATACTTTGATTATTATTACAGATCGAATGTTTAGCTGAAAGTCGATTGTCTAGCTCGACATACACGTTCAGAAAACTTAAATCATTATTTTAGATCAAATGTTGAGCTGAATGTCAATTGTCTACATTGACATGAAATATTCGAATGTCTAGCTGATTGTTGATTGTCTAGCTCAACATTCACTTTGGGAAAACTTTGATCGTTATCATAGATCGAATGTTGAGCTGAATGTCGAGTGTCTACCTCAACAAAAGCAATTGTTTAATGTCTAGCTGATTGTTGATTGCCTAGCTCAAGATTCACTTTGAGAAAACTTTGATCATTATTATAGATTGTATGTTGAGCTGAATGTCGATTATCTAGCACGACCTTCAATTTAAGAATACTTTGATTATTATTACAGATCGAATGTTGAGATTAATGTCGACTTAGCTCGACATAAGAAATTTTCGAATTTCTACCTTCTTGTTGATTGTCTAGCTCAACATTTACTCTAAGAAAACTTTTATCATTATTATAGATCGAATGTTGAGTCGAATGTTGATAGTCTAGCGTAACATGTCTCTTTGAGAAAAACTTTTATTATTAGTATAGATCGAATGTTGAGCTGAATGTCGATTGTCTAGCTCGACATAAGCAATTTTTGAATGTCTAGTCGATTGTTGATTGTCTAGTTTAACATTCAATATACTTTGATTAATTTTACAGATCTAATATTGAGCTGAATGTCGATTGTTCCGCTCGACATGAGAAATTTTCGAATGTCTAACTGATTGGTGATTGTTTAGCTCATCATTCATTTCAGAAAACTTTGATCAGTTGCTTATTGTTGATTGTCTATCTCAACCTTCAATTTTAGAATACTTTGATTATTATTGCAGATCGAATGTTGAGCTAAATGTCGACGGTCTAGCTCGACATAAGTTTATTTCATGTCTAGTTGCTTGTTGATTGTCTAGCTCAACATTCACTTTAATAGTTTATTGATAATTATTATAAATCGAATGTTGAGCCGAATGTTGATTGTCCAGCTAGACACTGAATGTCGATTGTTGATTGTTCATTATTTAGCCAAGTTATTGCACATAAATAATACTATACTGTATCATTTCCTTTAATTTATCCTACCGGGAAAGTCTTGTAGACCATTAATGTTTCATACAATTACCTATTGAACATTTTTAGCACGGGTTAGGGGGTCTGATCAAGCATTGTACTTGTCTCATGGATAGATACTGTTGTTGCAAGCAGAATTGAAATAAACAGAGCAGCTTTTGTAGTGCTTTTTTCAATTTACAATATGACAGTATGACCAATGTCTAACTATTGCGTAATTGTATATATTTAATGAACAAAACATAAACATGCTTTCATCATCCATATAAATGTGTAACTCAATTTAAAACCCTGTAATGAAAATCTCACAATTAGTACGCAAATGAATACCAAACGATACGTTATTAGCATGTCCAAGTGGGCGGATTTCATTTATCAGAGCAAGTAAAAAACATGTTACATCTGAGTTTATTATATTTTCTGTCAAAAAATCTATCAAATATTTATTTGTTACGATTTTCATAAAATGTAGGGTGATATACAAACTTTTCCATTAACAATCGCTTGTCTTTTGTTTGGTTTGCTACTTTAATACAAGATACATTATTTATGATAAATTCAGTACTGGTGTCATTTGAGGAATGTCTCATTTGAGACATGACACGATCGAAGTTCGAATCCACAGCCTATTAATTATCATCAATTGCAAAAATATCTTTCATGATGTCATTATTAAAACGATCCTTAATTAATAACGAGGAAACAATTCCCTTGATATACGACAAATTACTGGAATGATGTTTTTGAAACTTACATTATTGAAAGTGGTGGAGCAAGGCATGCATCAAAGATACACAATAATACGGCATGCAACAATTTAATTTATTTATGTAGCTACTAATCATGAAAGGTTGATGCAAATGTCATGTCACGTGCTATTTTGCCCGTATGACAGGAAAATTTTGGAGGGAAAAATACAGTCTTTTAAGTTCAAATATAACAAAATAACGTGTATTGCATTGCATAATGTTAAAATCCGTTAAATGATAGATGTTTGACAAAACTTTTCTAAGAAATAATTTATGGATAAGAAAATAGAATTATAAATCTTATAAAGAGGCGATGTGTTATGTCAAGAAATAATTTCCAACATGGGGTAAATGAGTTTTGATAAGTTTAGGAATTGAACCGAATAATATGCTAAATGTGTGCACAACATTGTTTGTAATTTACAGTTTCCAGATACTGTTCTTTGAAACTTAAATCATTAGAGGATAACATTTTTTTCTGTATTGATTACTTAATTTATTCAAAAAATTTTTTTTTTAAAACCAAAGATGAAACATTTAAAAATTTCCTATTTGTGTTTTTACCCTTAATATGCTTAAAAAAACTTTAAAAGTGAAAATTCCTTTTAAAGATTTTACCTTCCCCACAAAATAAAAAAAAAGTTAAAACAATTAAAATTTTATTTAAATGCATATATTTAAAACTGTTAATATTTGCAATTTTAAATTTATCAACATTTACAGTCCCTTTTCCTTGAAAACTATAAGACTCGCAAATTTTCTTCATAACTAACTTTTACCTCTTCCCAATAGATGATTATCGAGTAAATGAGAAATTAAAATGAAAAGTCTTATCGGATAATTTCAATGTATTAATTAGTGTGTGTTTTTCTATCCTTGCAAATGCCTATTATTAAAAAATACATAAAAAATAAAGCACTGTCCAAGTGTTCTTTTTTACATGACACATCAACTATGAACTGATCAGACATGTATTGATTAATTATTTTAAAATAAATTTAAAGCATTAAAATGATAAAATGATAATTACGCTTGTCATTTTTCTACCAACTAATGAGAAGATACATTGTATTATGTATGTTATCATCAATCAAAAAGAAAACCAATATACTTACATATATTATTGTGACAATATACCTGTTCACTAAAATTCCATAATTATGCAGATAATTAACAGTTGCATACGTTTTGTCATCGTTATTCTTTTTCTTTTATTTTAAGTTTATGTTCTACAAATATTCAAAGTGCTCAAATCAGTCCAATGCTACTCTTAAACTTAAGCGGGAAGTCATCAAAAAATGAAATTTTGGCACAACAGAACGCGATAAAATTTTATTTTTATGTCATTTATCCTTTTTTATAAAACAATTCCCCCCCAAATTTTGGGTTTACCCGGGTTACTTTTATATTGTTCAACCCTTTAAAAAAACACCAAAAAACAAAATTTTTTCCCAAATTTCATTTAAATTTGTAATTTAAATTTTTAATTGGGTTTTTCCCCCAAATTTAGTTGGTGGGAAAATTTTTGCTAAAAAAACCAAATTTCTCCCCCCAACACCCCTTTCCCTAAAAAAATTATAAAAACCCTATTTTAAAAGGGAGAAAAAAAAACCAAACCAAAAATAAGTGAAACAATTAAGAAACACATAATGATAGCTAATTATCCTTTTAAATTATATTTGAAAGGAGAATATCAGCAACTATCTCACACAAAAGAAGAATGTTTGTAAACGTCAATTATACTATAATCATAAATTATACTTATCACTTTTGCACAAAGAAAAATAAACATTCAGACACATTGTATTGTAAAGTGTGAAGTGTTTAAGCGCCAATGAGTGCTTTTGAAAGGCAGAAGGTAGTTTTTAATTTGTTTTATCATATTTTCCTATTGAATACACATACTTATTAGATAACAAACAAAATATAATCACACAATGTATACCAACATATCGTCAGAATTTGGTAGATATATATACGGGTATCTATTTCTATTTATATAACACATTAAGTATTTCCTTAATATCTATCAATCTACATTAACTGTTATTACCAAAGGTATATGTATAGACTAGTATATAAAAATTACCAATTCCTGAACGGAAGTGTACACGCAATGTGTGCCAGTTATGCCTTGCAGAACGTTAAATTTCTGTTAAAACTCTTTATCAGTTTTAGTTAAAAGGTTAACATAATTGTAGACCATTCATTTTCCATAAAATTATCTACTGACTAAATGTCGAACAGTAGCGCTGTTGTGGCGTCTGATCAAGCTTTGTACTTATATTATGGGGAGATTATGTTGTCGCTAGCAGGGGTGGGGTTAACAATCACCTTTCCTACTGCTTTTTCAATTTACAATGCTTAGTCTGACCAATGTCTACCTATTGCTTAATTGTATATACCTAAACATGCTATCATGATCCATATTAACGTGTAACACAATTTTTGCAAACCATATAGTGCAAATTGCACAATAAGTACGGAAATAAATACCAAGCGATACGTAGCAATTATATACATTTCGGCGGATTTCGTTTATCAGAGTAAGTAAAACTACCCTTCAAAGAAACTTTTATTATTATAAAGGTCATTTGCACCCAACAAACAGATTCATCTCATTATTCTCTGTAAAAATCTTAACTTCTGATCAAGTGTAGATAAGATATGAGGTGCTAAAGAACAGGTCGACTTGCATGTCATTTTTCTGAACAACATTTCTAGATAAGACAGTGCATATATACAACGTTTTCTAAAGTTGTTGTTCATAATATTGAAGTGTTGGAAAGTAATATGTGTTTACAACAAAAGCCATTACCTCAGATCATGATTTAATATTTGGTGTTTAAAGACATGCTGTCTTGCATGTCATATGCTCGATCACAATGGAACTAAATTACTCACATTGTTTTTCTTCTGCATTATGATATAATGTCAATATGTGCTTACGGTAATCAAATTTGCAAAAGTGCTTTCAAAATTCCTTTTTAATTTTAGGTTCTATTATCAAGACCTAACGTTCCAGAGAAACCGCGCAAATTATCATTTAGACAAAACCTGTAATACTGAAGAAAACAATGTCTGAGTGATGTAATAAATATATATAGCACATATTAACCAGATATTGTGATTCAAAAACGTTTTAATGAGCTTTTAATGTCAATGTATATATTTCGTGAAGGCAAGCGCAGCAAAATATTGCTCAGGTATATTGGCAATGTGTACTAATATTTTAGATGGAGTTTGAAAAAAACAAAAACAATCAAAAGCTTTCAATTTGACTACTATTATGCGAAGAAAACATTTAAGCTAGTTAATACATTTTTATAGTCATTAAAAAGTTGGTAAAATATCATCATTCTTATAATTTTGATTTTTGCATCAAATATAATGTGGGTAAAGTGATTCTTTTTGATGCTGCGATTGCTCCCCACATAATTTCGTTTACATACACCATATACACCTTGTAATATGTATTTTAAAACCTGAATTGAGAAATAGTAATACATTTGAAACTATATACTAGTTTAATTCGTGCGTCACAAGATAACGTGGTAAGCTTGCAAATATGAAAGTAAATAAAACATTTAAAAGTTATATCTTTCGTCACCTTAGTGCAAGAACTCAATATCTGCTTCTTTATATGCAGTTATTGAGTTTTTGCACTAAGGTGACGATTTGTAATAAAATTTTCAATCAAATGACATAGCCAAAATGTATTCTCGCTTAATAATAATTTCCCATAATGTCACATAAAGAAAATAAGGTGATCCATATTTCATACAATTCTTAAAGATTCAAATTGTGCACAATCCTCCATTATTTCTAAAGACGTTTGGTTATAATCTTTTCAGTTGGACAATTCATCATTATCCTGTCTTTTTACATAGGATTTCAAAACGTATCATACAATTTGAAAATGTTTTTGAAAATTAGATTTCATTTTTATCGAATACATATATGGTTTAAGTTTATAGATTGCTTTTTTGAAATAGAAAAGTGTGCCACAACAAACTGAAAGACCCATGTGCTTGTACACAACATCCTATATTTAAATACTTTTGAAATATAAAACATTTTCAGAACACCATCGATAGTATTTGTTTACGTTTACTTATAGCTAAGATACTTTTTCCACAATATAAACAATCAATATATGAGTAATTTTTTTTAATGACAAGTGCACTTTTCTTTAACGTTAACTATTTTATAAAATTGCTCAATGGAAGATGTTGACATTGGTAAAAAGTAAAACCCATTGCATGGCACTAATACATTCTTTAACTACATATTATATCAAGAGAATATAATATTACGAACTAAAGTTTTTATGTTATTATACTACTTAACAAAGAGACGTTTTATTGACATTTAAGACTACTTTCAGCAACAGTCTATTAGACTAGATTACAGGTTTGATTTAATGTAAACACAGAATGCTAAAAAATGTTGTTTTCAAAAAAACAAACTAAACAACTATAATTGACAACCTGCAGAAAGCTGATATGACATTAAATAGTGGAAAACCCATTATCCGCGAGTAATTATGCATGAGGGGTACAATTCATTTTGGCATTATTAAACAATATCAAAAAGACACGTAGTTATCATCACGGTATATTCCTCACAATTACAATGTGAAATGTATTATTTTTGTTTAGACCTTTTTGTTGAAATTTAAAAAAAGGAGTTCCTTAGGCAAGAAATCACAAATAAACATTTTTTACTAAAAAAACAATTTAGCATTGAAAAGGAAAATCTGCTTAACAAAGATCTTCCGATTTTTATAAGATATAGATCTTCTGTGCGATTCTTAGCACGATTTGTTTATAATGAAGTCAAAAGTAATTTAATATGACAATTAATGATAAAAATATATAAATGAATTTGGTCTTGAAAATAAAATTTCCCTTATTGTTTTGCAAACAAATATTGTAAGAGCCGAATTACCATATAAAAATGACATTCATCATCTAAATATTACAAGCAGACAATTCTATCAATAACTAAAATGTCTTAATTAAACTGATTATACACATACATTCACTTCTTTATTTGATTTGATTTATGTACTTTATCAATATTTTTAATTAAAGGAATTTTTGCGTGTTCTAATTCATTATACATTGGTGTTGGATTTGGGGGTTCGGAGGTCGTTCATTTAAAGCCACCCTTCCTTGTTGTTTTTTTGGTTTTCCTATTTATAACAAAAAGGGTTTTAGAAATTCAGTTTTAATAAGTAATGTGCATTACTGAAAATAAATCTAAAAAGGGTTTAATTCCCAGATGTTTTAATGGTTAAGGGACCAAAAACCTGCTTTCTACAAAGATTATTTTCTTCCCCCTGGTTTTAAGTATGTCCCAAAAAAGTTTTTTTAAGCGTGCTTTGAAAATTTTCTGTTAATAAAAATTTTTAAATTTAAACTAACAAAAGCAAATTTCTTTTGACGGATTTTTGGAATTTACACAATATTGAAAAAGAAAAAAATTTTTTAAAAAATTTACACTACCATTTTTTATTTAATTAGTATTTGATTCCTACAGTAGTAAAACAAAATAAAGACTAACAATCAGATAGAAAGTGTGTTATTAAACCTATTAAACATCAGATATTTAAGCTGAGATAAATCATCACTTAAAAAATACTATAAGCTGTAGTTACCATGTGTTTTTTTTCTGGCTGGTTCTCATAAACAAAAGATAAAACAAAACGAAATAACAAAACCGGACGTGTATTAAAATGTCACGGATTAAGCCTCCAAAATCCATGTATACGAATGCAAAATAAAATCACACACATTCATAAAGTACGAAATGCGAAAAATAAAAACCAACCCGGAAGGGCGACATTCAATGAATTATTTTCCTTAACACAATCACTATACCGATCTACTACCGGTATACCGGACCGCAGCAATTTTGAAAATTGCTTTCTGCATTTTATCAGAAAACTATAGGAGTTTTAAAGAAGCTAGTAAGAAGAAGAAAAAACAATTACTATTATTTGACACTTACGGTGAATAAGTCTGCTAATGTTAAATGTTAAATAACGCTTATAAAAACGTTTACTTTGTGTATGTTATCATGCTTGAGTTATCATCTATTAGAAAGAAATTAATACTAGACAGTCAACTTTGACAGTGCATGTACAAAGGTTGCTATATAACACCAAACACGTTGCATGTAATTAATATTTATGAAGTTATAAACTTAAAATAAGTTATTTCAATCAGTTTAAACACCGCGTATATCCCGAAACACAGTAATGTGGAAATTGCGCAGAAGTTGTGCAAAACTTACCACGAGCAATGCAAATCTACGCGGAAAAATTCTAATATTTCGCCGAAAATCGCACAAGGAAGACCGCAATCCCGCACTACAAACATATCTAGGAAAGTGTTTGCGAATGTGTTATTAGATATAATGCTCTGTAAAAAAAATCAGAAGTTAGGAATAAAAAAAACTGATTTAAATTAAATAAAGAACGAATTCTTTACATTTGAATAAGATATTAGGCTATGTAACACTAGATGCAAAATGTAAAGGAAAGTCGAATTAAATACTATAAATATAAATTCAATGTTTAAAAGGCTCTTCTTATACTTTCCTTTCTTTTCCGAAACTGTAACACATTTCATGATTTAATTTACAGTGCGTTATTGTTATCTTTACTATTCTTATCTGCTTATGTAGAAGTAACTTGATACCGGTCTCCCCTTATGTGTCTCCTTAAATTTACAAATGACAGTTGATGCTTGACAGTGGCCTAGCACAAAAACTTAATAAATAGAATTACTGTCCAAGCAAAGTTAATTTAGAAATTATATGTAATTGTCTCCAAAGGACCAAGCGGTGCCTAGACCTAATTGGAAATATTTGTCCACCTTTAGACACTAATGTTGATGGATGTAAGAGCTTTTAAGTAAGGGCATACAATCATTTCTGTACAAAAATACAGTTTATGGTCATATTAAGCACAATTACCACTGTGACTGAAACCATGATTACTTCTGATGTGTAGGCGTGCCGTTTTTAAATAAAACATAATATTATTGGACGAAGATTGTAAAAAAATGGAAGACTAAACTTAATTATATAATATTGGCGATTCTCCTGTTTATGTTTAGTTTCCTACCGGTTTTTTTTTCTGGTATTCCCCTGTTTATGCGTTTCTTCACGAAATGTCGCCGTTCATTGTTGGTTTTTGCTCTTATATTCCTTGGGATATTTTTTATCTGTAAATGATCTTATTTTCTTTTATTAATGTGGACGAATACTTTTTGTAATCATAATCGGTCCGCTAAATACGAGCACATCAGAAACTAAAACAAAATAACTACCAATTTTACTTCATCAAAACAGCCAGTTATAATGTGGAAGTAGATTTTAAGCATGTATCGCTAGTTTGTATGATGCTAACTTGTAATTTGTTTTATTGAAAAACTTTGTATTCATATAAGGAAAACAATAAATATCTGGTAAAAGTTATCCTTCGGAAGCATTTAAACAGCAAATATACATGAAAATTGCAGACAGGGTCTGATCAAGTCTGTAAATGAGGGGTAAAGATCTTTTAAGTGTATTTAATGACATGAATACACATCAAAGATTTGGTCGATAAATGGGGGATACAGACAAAAGCCCCCCCCCCCCGGACGAAAGCCCCCCGTCTAAAAATTACGCGTGGTGGACACAACCCTCCCCCCTCGCCATGAAATTACACATAGGACAAAAGCCCCCCCCCCCATAAAAAAAGTTAAGGTAGGACAAAAGCCCCCCCCCCCAAGTGTGTTTTATGTGTTTAAAAAAATATGTATGGACATCACATGTAGGTGACATAGTGCTAAGGATATTGATTTGATCTCTTTACAAAAGTGATTAAACATTACTACTATTCTGATCCTTGTTTTGTATATGAAAAGCTATGAATTCAGTATCGCATGCATGCATTATATTCATCTGTTTTCAATATACTTTAATATATATATCACTTCAATATATACATTATAAATAGACATTAAAATAAATTCTTTTTCATTTTTATTTAAAAGTTTGTGTGCAATTTGATGAATTTGAAGCACCTGTGCATGTGAAAAATGATGGGGGGGGGGGCTTTTGTCCTACCTGTATTTTGATGGGGGGGGGGGCTTTTGTCCTATGTGTAAATTTCATGGGGGGGCTTTTGTCCACCTTGTCATTTTAAACGGTGGAGGGGGCTTTCGTCGGGGGGGGGGCTTTTGTCTTACACTCCGATAAAGGATATTCGACCCTGAAATGCATGCTGTCGTACTGTAGCCCTCGGGCCATAATTTATTTTGCGGGCCGATTTTCATTTTCCGGTCCTACTCTGAATGTCGTGTAGTAACATATTCTTATTGATTTCATGAAACGCTGATGTTTTAGTTCAAGTTCGCGAAGCTTGTTCATGTCTAAGTAATGAGCTGCAACCCACGTTTTTAAATATAATTAAAAAAAACATTTTGTAAACTTATCCTGAAAGTGTTAGTTTAGCATTAGGTGTTCGGTTAGCATGAGCCATAACTATTGTTACTGTTAAATAAATGAAATAGCTTGATTTTAAGGTAAAAGAAAAAGAAATACTGTATCGAAATTTCTATTTTAAATAAACATCTAGAGGTATATAGACTAGTTAATTTAAAGAGAATACTAAAACTGCTGTACATTGAAGATATTATTTTAATTGATGAAAGTTCGGTCAAATAATGAAATAATTGTCTTTTTATATTTTCTTAGTGATTAGTTCAGCTAAGTTATTTTACGTTAAGTTTCTATTAGAAATCTTGAATCATATATATGCTCCTTGCGATAAAAGGGAATATAATCTTGTCAGTAAACGTGCCAGTCTTGTTTGTATTCGTCTCCCTTCAAATCACAAATTATACTTGTTTTATCATATTAAAAAAAATCGGCGTTGCCATGTGCACGTCTATCATTTCCAATTGGCATAGTTTCATTTTCTACCGACGCTTAAAGAAAACTCTAATTGTAAAAAATGACATTTCTGTTAGATAGTTTTATGATTATCAATTTTTTTCATTCTCAGATCAGCTAGCAGATGGGTCTTCATCATCAACATGCACGAATGAGTAGAGTCATTATTAAACATACCATTTTACATGTATATTCATCTTTGATTCACACAATCTCCAATTGTTGAACAAAACGTTGCCGTTACAGCTCGAATATTCGCTATTCCTTTCATTATCTTTTTACATCAATATTGACGAACAGGGTGTCGATAATTCTTATATGAAAGTATGGTTTTTATCGCCTAAATCTTTAACCACCTGATCGATCACTCATTTTTAGGCGTTTAGCATAAAAGTGTCGTGGTAGCGTGTTCGCTCTGTGAATGTGGGAACCCTGATTCGAATCGTGAAAAAGGCATTATTTCTTCTTTTTTTTTTTCTTATTTTCTTTTTTCGTGTTTAGTATTATTTTACAAATAACTGGATTTTAGTTCCACTTGCATTTCATGTACACAGTGCTATTTGAGAACATTAAGTTATTCAACAAGTAGAAAACAACAGAGACGCAAACAGGGTGATGCATGAGCAATGGAAGAAAATATAACATTGTCTATCAAAAATGAGCCCAAAATTGTTAACAATGTGGCGAATAGAGTTCAGAATAAAATTGATAATACTATTCAATCTGTTCAATTAGTCTTAATGACAGTTACGAATCAAATACATTCAGGTTTGCTTTACCGTCATTTGTTTTACTTTAAATAGTGTAAAACATTATAAAAGACGAAACTGAAAAGTTACGTGACACACTATAAAAATATATTCTGAAAGTAAAAACCATACTCCAGAAATGTGCACAAATGCAGATTTGAACTCGAGAAACCGTGTTCATAACCTGAAATCTTTTTACTCTGAACTCTCTAACCACTACGCTACTCAGATTTACTTTTTTAATTCCATTTTATTTGCCTATTTTGAAATGAAAAAGCAGAATGTAATAATTGAAGAACTTGAACAAACCATTATATCATGATAATGGTACAACCGATTAATGAAAACGTTATCGTGTTCGACTTATATTTTTCGTGAATTTAGAGTTGGTATGGAATATTAAGATGAAAGTCGACATTTCATTGTTTCATAACTTTAAATTATATGTTATATAGCAATATACATTGTTGTTTAGGTTCTGTAATCAATATTTCTTTTTTACATGTAAAATATAAATAAAATAATACAGTACCGTTTCATATGTTTTCATATGGAAAAACCTTATATTCAAAATAATTATTCAGTAACAGCTCTTATTGTTTTACAAACTGAAAATCATAAAGTTAACGTAAACTGAAACATCTTATTATTTAAAGAAGTTGACATTTATTTCAAAATAACGGCTCTAAAATATCACATTAAAATATTTACAAAACATACATTCTTGAATTACTGGAAACAAAAGTGCTGTCAAATTTGCATTTAACGGTTCTTCAATAAAAGGAAATATTAGCATGATTATAGAAAAGAAGTTAAAAAGAAATTAATATGAGTACTAACTAATGATATAGATAATAATAAGGTACATAGGTAATACACACTTGAATGTATATCACTAATTAAATTATAATTCAAAATTTGTTAATTTCAAAACCTTCTAACAGATAGAGACGTTTTAGTATAGTTTATCATACATGTATGATTAAGCTGGTTAATATTATATATATATAAATTGCTTTAACCATTTTAATCAATAGATATTATCTGGCCATTATACACAAAATAGTTGGTACTAAAAATCTTCAAGAAAGGTTAATAACATTATTGCATTAAACTGATTATTTGCAAACAATACTGACGTTTACCTGTTTTCATAATCATTTAACTAAATTCAATTAAATATAATTACTTCACAACCGAGGGCAAGCTTTACATATGGCAAATGTCGCAAGTCATAAAAAGGAATAAACATTTGTAACAAAATAAAAATCTTACTCTTGTTGGCGTTGCAGTTCATCATATACAGCTAGATAATTTCTCCCCAGAATATGTTACCAATGGCACCATGTTCGTACGTTAAAATCATAACGGTCTCTTAATACGAGTGAAGCAAATTCAACAAATTTAATAATAAACCTTTAAGTAAAAATAGCACTTTGCATCTTTTAATTGCAATATTAAGTGCAAAAACACTTAAAACTACCAACTTCTGTGCGTTCCCGTTCTCCTCCAAGTTTCAAATGCATGGAAAAGATTCAATAGCCCTCTATTAAATATTACATGGCCCAAATTAGAACTTGTCGGGTCAAATGAAAATATTCAGTTCTTTTGAATAGCTATCGTATCATCAAAGAACTGACTTTTTGTAAATGAATACAATGGGTCTGTCTTCATTGTACGTTTGTTGATAATTGATTTCAATGTACTGCTTCATGTCTACAAGTGAACGTGGATTTTGACATAAGTGACTTTGCTGTACCCATATTATTAAATCATGCCTATTTGTAGTTATCAACTCAAAAAGTTGCTTGATATAGTCATGTTTAATTTGCATTTGATGTATTTTAAACGCTCAGAAATTATAAGAAAGGAAAGATATCAAGAAAATGAGAAAGACCAAAATTTATGATTATATTGACTTTTTTGAAAGAAAGTTTTGTGTTGGTTTGATTGAAATTAGATACACAAACATAAATTCTTCGTCATGTTTATTTGCGATGTATAAGGATATTTAGTATATAGTACATATTATAAAAAAACTGAAATCAGTAAAGCATGAATGAATGAATGATCAAGTACTATGCAATAAAATCTCCAGAAGGAAGTTTTAGATAGTATTACATCCATTTTAACAGTTTATGAATAGTTCATTATGTACACATATAAAGAAGAAAATAAGGTGGCTTTGTTAATATATCACAGTAAATTTTGAAAATATTAATACATGTAGCTACATAGTTGTAAACATTGGACAAAGGATCACTTCTAACTATTTTAATTTGTGTGTTAAGATGTATTACATTTAGCCAAAAGTGGATTTAATCTTCGTAAATATGGTATTTGTTTTCTATTTTATAAATCTATATAATTATAAACTGAAACAAATCGATTACTATTCATAATAATCTTGGAGCTTTCGACGTTTCAAGGGCTTCTTATTGATCTAGATTTCTTATTAATTATGACTTTGTTAGAAATTTAAAGCATCGTTGTTTATTAAATAATCTTCATAATGAACATGTTAGTGTACAAATGTAGTTATCTTACTTAAAGATTATTCACCCGAGGTGGAACATATGTTTTTCACACTGTATTCTTATTGTTATATTAAATTGTTAACTGAATTGTAGAACTGTTACACATTTCAGGATTTTAACATGCATCAGGAACTGTTACCCGACATCTCAACAAGTACAAGCTCACCAATAATAGGTAAGGATTCAAGAAAATGTAGAATGAATGTTTGTAGTCAAAAAATAATTAGTTTTAAGAAACAGATGCGTCGAAATGAATAAAAAATAGTCATAATATTAAATACTTTTACTATATTGGTGCCATGAAAATAACTTTCTTTGTTTTTATTTAATTTAAATGCAGAGTACAATCAATGGTATTCTGAAAAACGTCCAATTAACTGTCATGCATACGTTAATTTTCTCACAAAAGTCATCCAAAATGATTTACTTGTTTGGCGCCATTTGCCAATGCCTGATTTTCAACTTTTTAACCTCAAGTCGGAGAGTCACAAATACGCACAGAGCTACGAAACTAATTAGTTTCTGATAAACACACAAAAGTACTGATCATTTCCTACATATAAACAAAAAAGTATTAAAAAGACGGAGAACTATCAAATGTTCAGTACACTTAAAATACCATGTCTGCTTATTAATAAATTTGACAGGGGCCATAGTTCAAATATATCCCCTACCCCCTTATACAAACTGCGAACAGCAACTGTTTTAAAAAGATCTGTACATTGAACATGATATTTATACTACACCACAAACCAAACGACGTATCGCTGTAGTAGGGAAAAGTTTAAACTCGTTGTAAAAGATAAACAGATTAAACCGTATGATTTTAACCATTGGACTGTCTTTATGTGATATTACTTTTGCTTGCATGTTGATAAAAGCTTAGGTAAATTAACTACGTCTTGACACGTAGTGTTAGGAAATAATAAGTGAATAAGTGTGAGCTACCTAGGATTTACATATTGTAAATTGCAAGTTTTAAATGGCTTGCGAAAGCGTTAAGACACCCGGAAGATATCAAGTTATGATATGTTTCCATTTTGTTTATTATGACTTATGCGCTTTAAGCTTTAAATGCAATTTAAAAAACAATTTTGCTTTATTAATATAATTATTTTTCTCTTGTAATTACAGCAAAAAAGAGGGTGCCCTGTTTCTTTCTATTTGTTTCATTTCCATAATAACATAAAAAACATAATAATTTAGGTTAGATATATTGGTTGGCTGTTTTCCGTTATCGAACATCTCCATCCGAGAGTGGTGATGCACATATAAATCTGCAAACACAATTTGGCTTTCCAGTTAATTTTGATAAAAGGTTACCTTTATGGTTGTATTTAGCTCTACTGTTTTAACATATGC
Organism: Ruditapes philippinarum; assembly: GCF_026571515.1. NCBI lineage: Eukaryota > Metazoa > Mollusca > Bivalvia > Venerida > Veneridae > Ruditapes > Ruditapes philippinarum. The sequence continues at coordinate 50,016 of NW_026859629.1, forward strand.
ATAGTTTTAATACAGATATTATTGTAATGTGGCATAGATTTTTTTTTCAGGTAACTTTTTTCCTTGACTTTAAATTCTTAAATGTTATACCATTCATCTTCATCATTTTACATTTACGAAGCAAGAAAGATATACTAATACTAATCTTGATTGAAATAAAACTTTAAAAATGTTGGTCAGATTAATGTTAGTTTTATGCATTTTCATGAGCAGGTAGCTCACAACTTCAAAAAAAAAATCTTATGTTATTTCAATGACATGTTTAGTACATTATTTATTTACAATTTTATAAATTATTTGCTGAGATCCTGTGCAACAAAGTTTTAAATGAAGATAACTAACTTAAGGATATTTTATTTAGTTAAGCCCCTAATTTCAGTAGGCTACTTATTGAAGCACAGAAACATGCATGCTAGATTACTTGTTTTAAATTTTGCATATTTATAAATATAATTTAAATTAAGAGGTCAGTACAGTTAATCTTGCATTATCTACTATTGGAAATGAAGCGTTAAAACCAGTTTAAGAGACAGAACACTCCAAATGTACAACATTGACCTCTAATTGTCATTTATAATTTTGTTTCAATTATGAAATTTTTTCACTTTCCTCCTGCTTTGTTTATGTGTGTAATAACGTCTTTAACATGTAACTGAATTGTGATGGCAGATGACTTTTTTTCAATCGATATCGTAGTCTGAGCTACAGCTATGATATTTAGACTATGTGCACAGTTCCAGATGCAGACTTGAAGTTTGATATAAGTTTATTTACTTTTTACTAAGGACCAGCTTTAATTACTTTGTCAATATTTTCTATTTCTTTATAAGTTAGGTGGGCAGTGTTAGGCAAACATGGTCCTCCTATTTGTAATAAAGGCATATTCTTTCCTCGATTCATATATTGAAAAAATAAATTACTTTGATTAGCATACGATATTTTTAAGTTTCTTTAAAGAAGAGATAAGACAAATGGTCATATTTATACTTTCAAGTAGATATTGTAAGTTCTTGTGAAATATATCTTAATTCGTTCGAATAGTTCAGAAATGAAAAGATAAAATTGACATTTTTGATGATTAAAAAACAAAAAAATTAATTTAACAAATATAGCTCGTCACTTTTTACGTATAACGTTGCATCAGTCCATCAGACTGTATTGCAAGTATTTGATTTCAGTGAAAAATATTTGAGTGTTAGAGGATATTCGTTAATTTAAAAGGCACTAACATCCGGATAGTAAAATGGGAAAAATGAAATGAAATTTCAAATTAACGGTAAATACTGATCTAGTTTCATTAGCAAATAAATCCATTATTCCTCACATCTCAATTCAAGAAAACATGATGACAAAAGCGTCAATATACTGGGATCCTACATATTACCGGACAAAATATGAAGTTTTTTATTTGTAACTTTTATTTAAAATAATAAAAAAGAGTGGAATTTTACCTAAATTAATTTTGAGTTATTAATGCACGTTAACATTCCTTTATCAAGTTTAACATGGAATTAAACATTTGTCCGTAGAAATGTGTCTTTAAAGTAGGGCATTATAAGCGGAAAAAATCGTGTAAACAACTCAATTTACCGGACGGTGTTTCAAAAAGTTTTGAAGTCGTGAATTGAAATTAATCTTTAAATAATCAGCAAGGAAACTACGACTATTGAATTGAATGGCAAGGTTAAGATATTTGAAAAACCCAGTATGCCACTAGAAATAGATACGACAGCCATGTCTGTATTGAAGAGGCCAATTTAAAGGGTGTAATTGAAATTAAGACAATTAACACTATTAACTCAGTTGAGTTAACGTATTGAATCTTCGTGATTTTTAAACGTATGAAACATTTTAATATTCAAATGGAATTCTGTGCTTTGTCATACAGTTTCCTTTTGGTCATCATGTATCATGTTACAAAAGACATAAACTCTATTTTATTTACATTTCATGTAGAGTTTCCTCCCATGGGTGTAACCCGTTTCCTTATATGTTTGTTTAATTTGCACTTCTTTGTAAAAGACCACAACGAGATTATGTTTGGACTAAATTTCAAATAGCTTTTTATCATTGAAATAGGTTACGATTGTCTCTTGAGGTAATGTTGAAAAGAATTAAAAGTAAAACCCCATTAAGGGTCTCCATATTCGGGCCTGCTCAGAACAGATTATTCCCCCACATTACCGGGTCATGAAATAACTTGTAAACAAAAGGGCATGTAAGTAGATTAAGAACTGAATCATCAATATTTTCCTGAGAGTGGTTACGATTCAGACTGTATCATAATGATTTTTGAATCGAAGCAAAAAATAAAGCACTATAAATACGGTAAATATGCAGAATCTCAGTATAGTGTTTTACGTTTGCATAATCTACTACGTTACTAACGCAGTAGCCAATATAAATAGGAAAAAAACATTTAAAATTGTCACAACCACAAGTCTCGATATTTTCCTGCGCAATCACGTTGTACTGTCTAGAACAGAAACCTGAATGAAAGAATTCTAAAGTATAATGAATTAAGGCATTTCCCTTTGGCTTAAAAGCAGACTGTTTGTTTTCAAAGCAACTGTAATGCAAAGGTTAGAGCTTGTCTAAATAATTTTAAACAATTGAAAAGGCAATAATTTGATAAAAGATTCAGGCTTGTTAAAGTTATTCCAACACTTCTATTATAAAGATAATAAAGTGTCTGGTAAGAGTTTTATTGCGTGTAATGCTGTTATAATTTTCTTTCAATTGCCTTCATTTCAGACTCGGCAACTTCGGCTGAATTAGATGAAAGTCAATGTAAATTAAGTGGGTATTTAAATATCCAAGTTGAGCACAAAAAGAGGTTTGGACAACGTTGTAAGTATCAGTTTTAACTTCGGTAGCAAACAGAAAGTGCTCAGAAGAATGTTTTTGTGATAGAAGAACATTCTTCACACTTCCCTCAATGTCTACATTAATGACATTATCACAATAATCTTCTTCTTTAAAGTCACTCTCTTTGTTTTTCTAAATAGTATCGTCATTCAAATAGTTGTTCTGAACTTATTCTATAGAACTATTACCATCACTGTTATTGGGAGTACGGGCGCCCCCTTTCCATACGTATAAAATACATAACTCCTCCCATGTACGAATCTGTATCTTCCAAATCCTCTGAATCATATCTTGTGACGTCACAGTCTTTATTTTGTGTTCGTTCTCTTTTTTTCTGGCCCTTCTTTTTTCTATCTTTGTGTTTTTGATAGTGAACATCTCTTCTGCGATACCGGTCTGCATTTCTTATTGCTAACTCTCTCTACACTTTCAATTCCCCTTTTCAACCCTTCTGAACCAATTAAGGTTTTTTCTTGAACTAGATAAAATGATTTCAAGGTAATTGCTTTATAAAACCAGTATGCTTTAACTTAACCTTGATCATTGGTTTGTATCTATGTCTTGGCTAGTCTATGACATCAAACAAATTTCTTTTGAATTTATCTGCGACCTTATGTTTATCAATATGTTTCAATATTTTCACTAATACCTTGTCTCCCACTTAAATTGTTCCTGCTTTGGCTTTTCTATCAAAATATTTTTTGTTTCTCTTTTGCTTTTACTATGTTCTTCTACTAACTTTCCGTTGCACTAATGTAATTCTTGAGGTTATCTATAAATTGTGTTAATATTTTGGTCTTTTCTGTTGCTTAGGCAAATATTGAATCAATGAGTATTTTTCTATTTGTTAAACATTAGTTCTTATGGCGAGATCTTGGTGGTTTCATGTGCCGTGCTGTTGTTGACATAAACTTAAGATTGTATATATATTTCTTCCAGTCAGTTTTCTGAGATAATCCTAAGATGCCTAACAAGTTTACTTACATTCTGTTCACATACTCCATTCCATCTTCGGTGATAGTCTGAAGCTCTTGACTCTTTTGCAGTTGTGATGTTACATAGACCGTTCATGATTTTAGATTAGAAATTTGCTCCTTGATCAGAATGAAGAGATGTGGGAATTCCGTAATGTACATTAAAACTGCTGTAAAATGCTTCTGCAGTTGTTTTCGCAGTTTGAGTCTTTGTAGGTATCGTCAAGGCTAATTTCGTGAAATGGTTCATAATAACAATGATGTTTGCTATTCTTCCCTTGGCAGGCTCAAGTGTTTAATGATCGATAAAGAACATCTCAAGTTGGTGCGTCGTTTCATTACTGATCAATGGTGACATGCGTTCGTATTTGTTTTACTTTTAAGACATCATTTACTCTTTAGAAACCCAATTGTTGACATAAATTCACATTCCTGGACAATAAAAACTTTCTTGACGTAAAGCATTAGTTCTTTCTCTAGTAGATGTTATCATGTAGTCCTTATAATATTAGCATGTATAATATAACAATTTTGTATAACTAATTTATTGATGTTTTTTCTACACATGTTTATACAGAATGCCTCTCTTTCAATGTAATTTATCATAATTTCATCTCAAGGTGGCGTCATCTATATCTGTGCCATAGGCTGACTTGGGTTTTCAGTAGCCTCAATTATATATGTAAAAGTTGGTAGAGTTTCAAAGTAAAGTGGTGGATTTAACTACTGCATATTGATTTAATCACGTTATGTTCAAAATATATCATTTCCCTTCCATTATCTTGAATAATATTTTGATATAGATATCGTGACATTCCATAAGCGTCTGCATTATTAATTCCTGGTCTATATTCAATTTCAAAATCAAACTCCCATAAAGTTGAAGCCTATCGGTGACATGTTGCATCCAGCCTTGCTGATGTAAGTACATGTGTAAGTAGATTGTTGTCAGTCAACACTATGAAGTGTTTCAATGCTAAGTAGCCGACACACTTTTCTTTGACAGCCAATTTAAGAACCAGGAATGCTAGCTTAAATGACAAGTAATTTCTTTCAGATTTTGTAAGTAAGCGACCTGCATAGGTAATGACTCTTAATTATTATCATGTATTTGGTAAAGTAGTGGTACACTGTTCATGCATCCCTGCGCAGCTCAAACGGTATTACGAAAGCGGGCTACGCAAAGTACAAGTTGAGATGATAAAGTTATGTTTGGTGAAGTTGGCGGAAAAATAGTTCTGATAGTGGTCGCGTAATTTGTGAAAACCTTTAATGAATCGTGGGAATCATTAGGCAAATGCTAAACAAGATCGAGGTCTATTTGCATTTTTCGGTGAAGACCAGGTTTTTTTCTGTTTTGGTTGGATCGGTTTCAGGTCCATGTTCACTTGCAACATGTCCTAAGTAATTACCTTTTTGTTAAATAAAGAAGCACTTTTCCGGAGATAATTTAAGATAACACTCTTGTAGTTTGTTAACTTACAGTCAGTTCTAGATTTCGTAAATGGTTACTGAAAATAATTAAATCATCCAAATATAAGATACACACTTTTATGTATAGATCTCCATCAATCTGTGTTAAGTAGCTGGTGAATTCGAATGTCTGAATGGCATTGTAACATATCCATATATTCCAAATGGTCCTATAGTAAAGGGTGTTCTCTCCTTATGAGCTTCTTCTATTTCTACTTGATGATATCCTGCTTTTTGATCAATTGTACTAAAATATTTGCTTCCTTAAAAGAAAACATAAAATAATTCATAAATTCTGGATAAAGCATAAAATTCTTAAATAATATTGTTGTTTCATATCCGTTCATCCACACAAATTATCAACTTCCCATTTTTCTTCCTGACAAGTGCAACAATGAACACCAGGACGACCTTGACTCTCTGATTCTTCCAACAGAAAGTATTTGTTCGAGGTGATTTCTTATTTCATCTATCATCATTGGTGGCATTCCACTGTGTCTTTGCTTTAAACTTTGTCGCAACTTCCTATAATCAGTATCGCCTGTAGAAAACACAGCTTTATGTTTGTTGAGTCCTAATAATATATGTTCTTCAGAGAATACATTGTCTGCCAATTATTTCTGCTTCTCAAATGAAAAAAAAATCCCTTGTTGGATCTCCTTTACTGTCCTCACCATAAAAGCTAGATAATTTAGGATTTTTTGGAATATTCCTGGTTCTGCATTACAAGTGGTCATGGTTGCACTAGCAGATGTTGATGTAGCTGCTAGTGTTGATGGAGATGTATAAAATGAGCTCATTGACCAACTTTCAGCATGTGGTGTCAAGTGTGAAGGTTTCGTCATTGCTTCTCCAGTTCTATTATTATTTATAAAGAAAATAAAATATCCAGTAGAGTCTTTATTTGACGTGAATTAACATGATTGAAATACCGCACTACTTTTCTTGTCATCTTCAGACATTGTCTCTCTTCTCTCCATTCCTCTGCATTATATTCAAATTTCTTTATTAATAGGTTATTTTATGTTTTATATAATAGAAATTCAATTTCAAGTCTACATTTATGTTGATTGTTTAAAATAGAGAGAAATAAGAACCCCTAAAGAAAGCTCAACAAGACCAAATTGAAAATGTTTCAGGTTTTGTTTGATTGAGCCTGTCCATGGACGGTAATGGAAAGTGCAAGCACCGGCTTAAGCAGAATTCAACATTTAACCGTGGTAATTTTTAATTTAGAAACATCCGCAGATACGTTTATACGGCGGTTATCGTGGAACCTTCAATGTGACACTTTCGTGCCATTCCATGAAAAACGGCGTATGGTCCCCAAGTAAAGGCGTGTGCCCTAAACACTATTCTAATCTTCCGGTTAATGAAATAATTTAGAGGTGTCTCAATTGAAGCCTTTTCACTGATATGGAGTTAATTCCTTTTGGCACTTACTGCTATATAGTTAATGTAGTATAGCATTTTCAAGTAAAATTTCAAATCAATCTTTGGCACTATGTTTCATAACTTCTAACAAACGAATATTAATGCTTGTGTCATTCAATTTAATTTGATCTTGCACCAACTTCAATATTTCAAATTCAAATTCAATTCTCTTCTGTTTTGATACAATTCCATTTAAATTTAGTTTGCTTCTAACATTATCTTCGATTCTTTCTTTTCTATAATTGTGAATTCAATTGACTAATTGTTTGCTATCTCTTTACACGGTTAATTCCGTTTGCTGTCAGCACTTTTAAATCTCCATAAGCAATTTCAATAAATGAATTACTCTATTCTTATTACAATTCACTATGTGAAGGCATTCAAATTAACTAAATACACTCGTTATCACTTAGTACAATTTGCTACTTTGTTTGTATTCACATAGTTCAGTATGTCGTTATGTCTGTATATACTAAATTCAGTTTACTTTTCACTCTTCACACAATTTATCAACTTCACATTTACTTTAGTCTGGCGTTAACTTTAATATTTACTGCTATCCAAATTTTCGATGTTCAATTATTTCCATTCAAATTCAATGAATTGACTAAACTCTTAAAACTAAGATTCCTCAGTTACTCCTTTATCGCACTAACATTTCAAGATATATATCCATGTTAAATGTGCAAATAAATTCATCTATCGTTATAATATGATCTTCTTTTATCAGTAAAAGACAGTACTCCGTACATGTAGCTATTCCTTTAAAATATCCACTTAATACACTTTTGCGTTAGTTCATACACAGTTAAACTATTTCCTCAAACTCTTCTTCCAATCGTTAATCAGAGTCTCTCATGATCATATACATCACTCATGTAGATTCGAGTTAAATCAACTTCAATATTTCCCCTTGTATTATCAGATAAGCTACTTTTGCAATAACGTTTACTTTATATTTAAGACTGTTCATCATTTAAAATCATGTCCTTTCACTTCAGCTAATATAACGAAGTTTATTTTCGATGTGATTAAAAAAATAGTGTTCAAAAATTATTCTTACGAGTAAATGTACGTGTAAAGTAGCTACTGTCGCAAACAAAGTGTTATTTATTTAAAATTATTTACAAAAACATATTTTTTTCCAATTTGAAATTTAAGAATTATTCACAAAATCATTTCTTGCAAACATTTCAGCACAAAACAATTAGGGAGTATCTTTAAATTTTATTTACTGATGTATATTTATTGATATCTGTTAAATGAATACATTTTTACTAAAGTATTACATAGAGGATATTTGTTTGTTTGTGTGTAAGATGAAATTTGTTTCATCGAGTGGGCTTTAAAACAGTATTCTCACGAGTGGCGTAGCCACGATTGAGAATAATGTTTTTAAAGTTCACAAAATGAAATAAAATTATATCTTACACAACAAACAAATTGTTTTTTTTATTTTATGCTTAGAAACAAGATAAAACGATATTTCCATAATATTAACGTTAATATTAAAATCTATTTTCCCATTTGAGAGCCCTATTTAGTCGGAACTTGTCATTAAATACAAGAAGTCTTGAGCTGAAAATTAGTTCGACAATCAACGTTAAATGACGGTGGTATTATTCCTTTTATTAAAATAATATGAATGGTCGCTTGTTTTAGTAATAAAAACAAAAATTCTTGTAAGAGTAAAAGTCCAACCATCCACCCATATTTCTGTTACTTACTGCGGCAGCCATTTTTTAAAGTTGTGTATTTCAGTGGGAACAAATTGTGTTTGATTCAGAGGGATATCATATGGATTTGTTAGTCATACACCTTTTTTAAAAGATAGAAAACTTATTTGAGGATTGTAACAGACAAAAAATAAGTGTTGACAGATGTGAAAACATTCAAAAAGCAGCAAGGAAAATAGAAAACTTCAAAGGCTGGCTCAGGAACACTGGGTTGTTTACTTTTTCGTCGGGTGATGGCTGTCATTGCTTTTCAAGTTTTCATAAAGCATACGGCAGTTATTGCTTGTAGGATACTTTAATATGCCCAACTGTCATCAAGAGCTGTTTTGCATGTGGAAGGAATGTATTTTTCAGACTGTAAAAATGAAACAAAACAAATTTAGAGACGAAATTTGGTGATTGGAATTTAAATGAATAGAAGTAAGTTTTCTTCTTTTTATTACTTTTGACATTAAAGTTATTTATCAATTTCAGCTTTGCTTTTCTTTAAACAGCCTGACATTGTCAGCAAAAATAAAATTGAGGTGCCACATAGGGAAAATCTTAAAAAAGTAGTTTCGTCATTGAAAAGTGTGAAATTATATTTTAATAATGTTCACTGTGAAATTATCAAATATAATGTTCAAGGATAAATCAGAAATCCACTGAAAAGCAAAAAATAAAGTTTATTATTACTTAACATTTAATTGATAATTTATGTACATTTAATAATTACTGGTCTTCAATGTATTTTTCATACACTTAATCTATTCTAATTATAGATAATATACTTCATCTGTAACTAAGGATATCGATGTTGCTTAACTAAAATGCCATGTGATTCAAGCACATGGTCAGTTAGGTAGTCAATGATGTCAAGGAATATCAGTAAAGAACCTATGATCTTATAGATATTGAAAAAATAACCTTCCTCATCCTTTTAATGAAAAAAAAAACACATGTTAATGGTGGAAAAATAAACAACACACGAACAGTTTCATGCCACTTTTATGGTTTGAGATAAATAGACCAATAGAATTATTATTTCTTAAGAAATTTACTGGGACAACAAGAGCAGAAATTCCTTGAATGCTTGATGAATTTATTACTACTATAACTACTTATATTATGCACCAGTTTAATGTTATGATGTCAAAATCTAGGTCAATAATTGTTTAAATTTTTGATAAACAATTTACAGACTTGAGACAGACAGTTTTTAAATAGTCCCTTTATGTTAAATATGAAATTTATTTTGAGTAAGGCTAAAACATGTGTTGGTGAATCTCATTTGGACTTACATATGTCATAACGCATAGAAATAATCATGTCAGGAATTGCACTAATTATTTAAACTGAATTACTATAAATGATCCGATAATTTTTTATGTTCTGCAATTTCTGAACAAGTTTACAATTATAGTTTTACTTACAACCAAATTGTTACAAGCCACTAGACCTAACCCTTATTAACCATGAGTCCTTGACCAATAATTGTCAGATACACTGTTTATTTGAGAATAGACTATTTGCACAGATGAAAACGTTCCTCTGGTATTTAGATGAAACCACTTCCTTCTTAAATCAGCAAGGCGTTAAGTAAATGTATCACATGCATATGTTGATGACACTCTCAACCTTTGTACTTTAATTTCACAAATTTAAATGTATTTTGACAGTAAATTGGAATCTTTAATATAGCTTTAAAGATCTTTCTAGATATATTCAGGTTCTTTCGTCTAAGTGTTCTTAAATCGTAGTGAAAAACGTTTTATGTAACACAAATTGTAAATATAGTTCTTCACTATTTGACACAGTACTTTGAATGAATGTCTACTAAAAACAATCATGATTAATTTTTAAGGTATTGTTTAATGATGTCCTCATGGTTTTGCTAGGTTGTACACAAAATGTTACATTTGAATATTTTGCATCTAAACAAAAAATCACAAATCCAAAAATGATTTGTTTCACAAAAAGATTTATCATTTTAAATAGTTCACTGTTTTACTTTGTTGATAAATATAAGTAAGCACGGTATCAAATTAATGATAACACTGTCAATTTAATAAACATGTCTCAAATAAGTAAACTTGTGTAACTATTTTTATGAAACTATCCGGAATATATGTATTATAAAGTTTGACTTTGTGGGAAGGGCTGTTGCTAATGTTGTAATAACTTGTAGCCCAACCCATTTGCACTATACTTATATGTACATTTGTTTTTGTTTCTTTGTGTGTTATTCATATCTTACATGTATTATATAGTTGCAATAAAATATTATTAAACTAAAAAAAAGTAATTCAATGTTTCTGTACTCTGCTTCAACATTGCAGTATAAACAGTCAACTAGAGTAAAAAGTTTACATGTCCAGTATACTGAAAACATAAAATATCACTAAATGCATATTCACTTAATGATCCATCTTTTCAGAATTATCTCCCTTTATTCATAATATAATGAAAACGACAAATTACATCATCGTGCTCGATAGCACGCATTTGATACTTATTTATTTACCTTACATACATATAATAAATGGTCATTTTCAAGTAACAGCAATAACGGACACATAATAACATACATTGATCATTAAAATATATAATGATGACTTACCAATTTGCTGAATTGTATGCTCTAAACATTATCAAATCAATACCATCTCATTGTCTTCAACCAACACTCCTTTCATACGGTGTATGCGTGCTGTAAATTATCAAATGGCGTATACATATTATCAAGAACAATGTGAATGACAGTAAGAGTTAAATGAAGATAAAAGGGAATGCGATTTCTAAACCATCTCAATTCTTAATACAACAGAGCAACACTAAATACATGACAATCACGCATTTACTTCTCAAATACATATACTGTTTATGAAATATAAAACCTACTATAACCTTTAAAATATACCATATTATTCCCAAATCCTTAAAACAAATAAACCAAATGGAAACCACAACTAAAAAGGCTTTTAACTCATAACAAAAGTCATCAAACTGAACAAATTTTGAAAGAAAATTGCAAGCGAACATCTCATTGGTTTAAAATACAAAAAAAAAAATATTAAAACAGAGGAAGTAACTGAAATGAATTCAATTATGTTCAAGACACGAAAAGATGACCTTGTTACAAACAACATGTATTATTTTCCCAGAAGTGCAACTGAAGCTTGTAGATGTTTGCAGCTTCTTTTGTCAAACCTATGTATGTATACCTCTTTACATTTTATTCAGATTTATAGTCATGTATGGTAGAATTATATAAATAAACTTGACTGTATAACTTTCTTCTTCGAACTTCGAAACAAAACATTTTGTAGTTGACCGCTTATAAGGATGTTCAAATTATTCCCTTGTAAAGCATGGGGACAAGGAAATTACAAGTTCCTTTTATCGGCACGTTTACGAAAAAAATCTGAACAGTCGCCTGAATACTTACAAAGAACAGCTGACATACTTGTAATGAAATATTGTCCAATAGACCGACAACACGCTAATTCAAATTTAAAGCATATTGGATAAAATGGGAGTCATTGGTTTCCCTTGATATAAAACTGATTTGTATCAAGATTTAAAATCTTCTTCTGGCCAGACCTTTGATATTTGGCAGGAAACATTGTCAATTGAATCGCTACGAAGGTTATTAAATTTTTGGCCCATTTATCAACCTTTGCCAAAACACAGGGCTATATATTTAACTTAAATGATTCTAAAGTAATGACTTCAAAAGCATCAATTGACTTTTCATAGTGTCAAGAAACCAGAAAAGCAACCATCTCCATTTAAAAGCAATCAATGACTACCAAAGCAACCTTTTGCTTTCCATGGTATCAGTAATTTACATAAAGCTTTTAACATATCGGGTTAACAAGAGACTTCCCATGCAACCTATGATTTCTTTAACAACATGATTTTCATTGGCGTTCTCTGACATCTTTTCAACCAGCGTCCTTCATAGCAACCAACAAATGTCATACCAGTGACTTCTAACGCTTCCCAAAGCAATCACTAACGTTCATACCAACCATTGATTTCCTTTTTACGTAGACCTTTGTAGTCAGAGGAAGGATATAAGGGCAATCATGAACTACTTTTTTAACAAATGTTATAATCACTGTTACTAATATTGTCAACATTTGTTGTTGTTTTTATATAAGACAATTGAAACAGTTTAAAAACAGTTGCGTAATTTTAGCGACTTTACATGCGTTTTTAATACATGTTTGCCCACTGCCATCAAAGGCACGTACATAGACGAACACACATACCATTGATAAGGATTTATTACACTAATTAAAATTAAAATATTTTTACAGGGAAACGCCGTTATGTTATCGTATCAGAAGGGTGTTTAAATGTATATTTAAATGAGAATGCAAAGAACTTAAAGAAATCTTATCCCATCTGCGCTTTTGAAAGGTATATATATATTCAAGTGTTTCTACTCATAATTCATTTTAAAATATAATTTTAACACGATTAGCAAACATTTAAAAAACATGAAATATAAAGCTGATAGTACATCACGAGTATGAGAATAAATGTCACTTTTCTTTTGTTTAAAATTAATAAATTTTATAACAAAGGTTAATTTATAGCGACTATAATATGAGCAGAATTCCCTGTCAACACCCCCACATTCAACATGTCCGCTGTTTTTCTTTTTTAAAAAAACTGGTGAAGTTATAAATATTTCTTTATATATTTTTTCATTGATTAACTAAACTAAAAATGTATTTAAAACCAAGCTAATTGTTTGCTTTCAGAGTAACACCATACGAAAACGATTATACATTTAAGCTTACGTTCAGAGAAGCTAACAGACCGCCAATTGTGTGTTCCTGTAAATCATCACTAAACAGGACGGTATACCTATTTTTATACTTTGAATAGTCCCCCCACACACTTTAAAACAGGGGAGTATATTGCTTTGCTGCTATCTGTCGGCCGCTCTGTCGATCTGTCTGTCAGTCGGTCTGTTCATTTTCTTCGCAAAGTTTGCACATACTGAAATGAAGTTAGGTATACTGATTTATCATAAGAATATTTCGGTCAAGTCCTGTTTTGGGTACGATCGAGCTTTTTTGACAAAGTTATGTCCCTTGGACTGAGACAAATTCCAATTATGTGCAGTTTCCTTTCATTTTATTTGCAGAGGTAACACATACTAAAATGAATTTTGAATACAGATTCATCATACAATATCTAGTTCAAGTTATGTTTTGGGTAAGATCAAATAATTTCTGACAGGGTTATGCCCCTTGGACTGAAAAAAAAAACATGGCACATCTCCAGGGCTAATGTATAGATCATGAATATATCGATTATTAACTTTGCTAACCATGCCTGCTATGCATATCCAAAATATTGATCTGACCACTACTGTGTAACCTTTCAACTACAGGTCATCTGATTAAATGGAAAAAACGAATTCAATAAAAAACATGTTGGTTGCATATGGTTATTGAAAACAATATATAATCAAAAAGTACAGTCAAACTTTCAAAAAGTCTATATATCAGCAAAGGTTTGTGCAACCTATAGTTCAAAACATTTAGCAACATTTCAGTGTTGTTATATTTGTATGATCATTCTGGTTTATAGATGCCAGCACTATTAAGTGTTGAGAATTGAGAACCGCCCAGGCCGGTGCTAGGGGGCGTGGGGGATGTTGCACTTGTTTAATATCCCTCATGTACAGACTCAATCAAAGCGAGTCTGCAATTATTTTAATGTAATTGTGTTGTGATAAATACTTCCGAGGGACCATATGTTTCGAGATGATTATACATATCATACTTGTTAGATGTTTTTCAGACAGTACAGTTAGATTGCCCCTATTGATTATAAGTTCAAAGTTTAAATTTCATATGTTCACTGTCCATAATGTAAATCGCCGCGAGTGTTTCGTTTACTTTTCTTGATACAAGACACTTTGATTATTATATATCAATCTCGGTTTTTGACGTGCTGTTAAAATTCAAATGGTTTATGGCATTTTGATTTTTTAAGCTTTTCAAAAGCATTAAATAATGAAAAAATGAAATTCAACAATTTTTGAAAAATTGTGCAATGTTTGCGCACTTCAAAGAGAACGTGATTTTGTCAAAATAGGCACACTGACTCATATTAATATATTGACAAATATAATAAATGTACATTTTTATTTTGTAGGAATGGGTCAGACAGATAGATACTGCAATATCATTTGGAGGGTGAGTAAAAGCAGCTATTTTAATAAAATACAATAAGCACCAAAAATCGAATATTTTGTAATACAGATTTGTAAGTAGTTCCGTTTATTTACTCGATAAAGGTACTTCGTTGTTATTTTTTTAAAAGCATATGCAATTTAAGATATCCAAACTATTTGATATAAAAGCATTATATGAAAACAATAACTTCTTACCATGGCATCTATTGCTGAGTACCACTATTATACTGGTATCACTCGACTCTTTACTTAGCAGATTGAGTTAAAAACGACATATACTGATATCCACTATGCATGTTGATATTTGCCTTACATTTATCATTCGTATACATTTAATGTCTATAAATTGCTGCATATAATGATACGTTTATACCAAATTGAATTGATTGTTTTTGATAGTTTCGAATAAAGTCCTTTTAAAGTTAATATATTACTTTCGGGATTCAAAAGCACATACAAATTTAGTAAGTATTTGGTAAGTATCGGGTAAGCACAAATTGGTTATTTCCCTTTTTTATTTTAGTGACAGTGGATTTGAAAGCGGTGAAATGCTTCAACATAAAACACCAGGTATGAAAGAGCCTACTACTCTAAATAATACAGTCATGTATAAATTTCGTATACATTAATGAGCACATTATTTGTCACGGACAATTCCACCTATTTATATAAATAAAGCAGTTGTAGAGTGTTTTAAGAAATCAGTAAATGTTGTGAAGTGTTTGAATTTAAACACTTTTTCAAAGATATATGGCAATGTTTAAAAGAAAATTTGGCAGGTCGTTTTATACAACCTAGTTTTTATTCTTATTTAATACATTTTATATGGTCAAACAATGTTTAACCTATTTGTAAAAGCCTTCATGACCCAATTTCATTTTTTCATTTTTTGCTCATATGCGCCAGGTATATCTTTAAACTGTCAACACCATTTGTCATTCATTTTTCCATTGTAAATTTCAATCAGTTTCATTTTTTTCCTATAAACGATATCAAACATTAACTAAAACTGACCTTTTTTTTTTTTTTTTTTTTTTGTAATGATATGATCATTTTGATGTCTTGTCAAAATGTATGGTCCACATGCAGTAAAACTTGAACAAAGGCTACATACATGAGACGTTCGGCCCATCTGATACTTGAATCTATATAAACGTAAGACAAGAATGGAAGAGATTTTAGTAAAGATTAAAACTTGTCTGGAAATTTTCAATATCAATTGGAAAGCTCTATGCAAGTTCTTCTCGATTTATATGCTGGCCAGCAAAGATCAGAATCGTCGAATGTTTCTAAAGGAATCATAAAGATGGTTGTTTGACAATGAAAACTGACTTATTGTAATGCAAAACAACAGACATGATTATTTTTTTTCAATTCGTCCAAATGTGTGATTCAAACAATGTACTCACAGTATCACCATGTGTGAACAAGTTTGTGCCGGATTATTATTTTGGCACACACGGACTCGATATCAGGTAATCATTAGCAGATATATTTGTTTCCATTGCGTGCACAAAAAATTAAAACATAGTCCGTAGGACCCGGCGTAAATTCAGCTTTTATTTTATGTGAGTAGTCATTATTAGACTTTAGTAGTTTTTTTTTAGAACACTTCGACACAAATATTCTTTTCGGTAAAGGTATAACCTATCGGCTTTTTCCTTGCACAAAGAAAATCTGTGTCGATGTGTTCTCAAAAACACTTAAGTTTCGCAATTACTACCTACCTAACATAAAAGCTCAATTTACGCCGGGTCCTAAGGTCTAGGTCTTAATTTTTGTGGATGCAGAAGAAAAAAAGATATATTCAAATCATTACCTGAAATCGGGTCCATGTTTGCTGAAATGTTAAATCGGCGTTTGAATTTGTGGTCACGTGAAAAACTTGTTCATCCAGGGTGATTATCCACGGCGACATTTAGCCGGTTTTGTAATAAGTTGCATAATTGCATACTATTAAAATACTACTCGGTGTGTGTCAGCTTACTTAATCTTGTTTTGTTTATAATTATGGGAGAGTTTTTGATTAATTCACTTCATTTCCTTTGTACAATTTTCAAATATATTTTTCGGAGTCTTACCTTGAAAACCTGAGTTCGGGAAAAAATAATTAGTAACTTTATTAATGTCATAAGAGACAAATGCCGGAACGTGTTCGCTGAATAGCATTTTATACCCAAAGCTTGATTATTTTCTATCGTTTTGGGTATATCTGCACATCTATTCTGAAAACAAAATCAGTATTTCACCTAATAGTCGATTAGATACTTCAAATACTTATTTTTCTAAACCAATCCGAATAATTGAAATGGATGTTTATCTAACTTCTTGATACTACTCGTCCCCATAGTTATAAATAACAAAGCATGTATAAGTCCTTGTTTAATACTGAGATGATAAACTAATCATAATCATGTTTCAGACATTCATACAACAGGTTTGCATCATGCCTACTCAACTGTAGATGAAAGTAAGCTTTATAAAGCAAGACAAGATGCAACAGGAACGTCAGAAGACTTTTCATGTGAGTCAGAAGGTTTTCTTGTAAGAGTTTATTTTAAGAGTCTGTTTGAGAAAAGAAGATAAAATGTTGATTTTTATTAACTGGTTATAGTTCTCTGTCTATATAAAAGTCAGTGCATGAAATACATTTGATGTAAAGGGTTAAACACATAAACAAGTATAACAACAATTGTTAGATATTCACAAACATTTCATGAAAGTACATGTCACCATTAGTTGGCTGGATCGTTTATGGGAGACCATCATTTTAAATGTTTGGTAATACTATTGTAGATCCCTACAAGTTAATGTTATGCATACTTACCTTGAGTATAACACTTAGGCATAATGGTACATTTCATTGATTCTTGACGATATAAAAACACAAGATGAGGCATATTTCACTTTTGTATGACAAAAAATGCACTCATACAAGTAGCTTATATACATTTTTGTTTACTGTACATGCTTGTGGGGATCCTTGTTGTTCCTTTATTTCAGTCTGAATGTGTATCCAAATTTTCCGGACATTTAAATTTTAAACTGTTTCTATATTCTTTGCGTACATCCTTTAACATTATGCCGTAGTCTTATTGCAAAATCGAAATGAACAGTTTATGTTTCCTTAGCACCATATATCTTGATTTAAATCCATGTATTAAACTCGAGATGTTAGAAATTGTTGTCAACACATTTCACTTAATTTGCATACATGCCATGTTGTTTGCAATGCATTGTGGTATTAGTGTTTGGTAAGTTAGTGCAGTTGATCCTATGTACTGTAGAAAATCGATAATTTTAAACTGTCTGAGGTTCAGGACACTGTTATTTGAAACCAGTAGAGTAGACTTTGCCGTGCTGGCCATATTTTCTTCTTAAAGTCTTTGTAATTTTTCAATGAATACAACCAATTTTACAGGTGATCAATCATTTCGTTGGGTGCACTTTGGTTACAAGCAGACTAGTTTTGGTTTGCATTTTCCTGCAACCGTTTTCCAGGGTTATCAGCCATTTATTTTTATGGTGCAATTTAGTCGCAGTTGCAAATTTAGTAAAAATAGGATAGGATTGCCGCTTTTCGGGGAGTCATAAGTCAGAATTTGTAACGTAAAGCTACGCTCGGTTAAATTCACAGTAGTCTTAATAAAAATAAGTTTGCGATAAAAGTAAGCGGGCTATTTTATCTCGATGGGCATTTTTTTCACTTTGAGTTTCATTTATAACAAATAAACACAAGTTTTTAGGTGATTTGTTTGATGCAAAGAAATTCGTTATATTAATAGTTACGTTAGGTAAAATATAACAGTGAACTTTGTGAATTGCATGATTACATTATCAATTAAATTTATCTGGTATGAATTGCATGATTACATTATCAATCTGTAATAACATTACGAATTGATTTAATGTGTTAGAAATATTTCATGTTTAACTAATGATCTATAATTTTTGAGCTCAGTGCTTTATTTATAGTTATAAACTTAATAACGGCTTTCTCCTTTGTGATGTTTTTCTATAAATAATAGGTATTGTTTTATGTAACCAAGTAAATATTTGACTAAGTCAGCAACATCACGTGTCCAGATTGTGACATATTGCATTAGGTGTTATAACCAATATAAATTCAGTGAAGACAACAACGTCACGTGTCTAGATCGTGACACTCTCTTTAACCATTTTCATTCAACATTTATAACATCATTTTGTGAGATTCATTCCGGATGCATCCTGTGTGAATTAAACAATAATTATATATGTATTAAGTAACCGTATTTTTTTTTTCATTTTTGGTATTAATGTGTATTTCCTTAATGGAGGAACAGAGGAATCTTTCCTCTTGAGATGAAGTTAAGATATGGATATTTAAATTGAAAATTGCTTATAATCATGTTTGTATAATAAAATTATGGATATTTTACGCTTTAGTTTTTTTAACTCACAAAGTTATAAACAGCAAATGGCAGATCTGTTTGTTTGACAGAAAACAACACATACTGTTTAAATGCACTAAAGAATAAGATGGCATACGATGTCGAGAAACACTTCCTTTTCGTTCAACGTTTTTCGTAACAAAGACTTAAGGTCACAAGCAAGCTAAAATTTTCATAGCACATCCATTGTGGTCCTGCAGTATATTGCAATGGCTGGAAGTTACGTTAAGTACATAAAATAAAGTAGTGTGAAGTAACGTAAATTAAATATTTTTTAGCAGATGAACGATGAGAAACAATAAAGCATTATGCTGAACATGTTATATCATAAGAATACGTTCCTCCCGATGAGCATATATTTTTGATACAGATATTATTATATTTGTTGAGCATTTAATTGTTCTGAGAAATCTGTTATAATTATAATATTAAAATAAGTAATGCTTGGATTAAATTGAAATGCAAGAATATTTTGCACAACTGTTTTAAACTTATATAAGGCAAGGCCCTTTTGCCTAAAGCTTTCAGTAACAATTTGTTTACCTGCTTATCAAAATTAGCTACAATTCTCTGTGAAAATTGATCTTGGACAACGCTTCAAATGCTCAGTTAATTATAACAAAACAGTTTCGCGGACTGGCCGGCGAGATGACCAACAAAATTATTTTAAAATGTGCATAAAAAACCCGATTTACATACGTTAAGTGTAAATACAGAGTCATTAGGTATCACTTGTGTCGCCAAATGATAGCCAATTGTTTCTTATATGTTGCAGCATCGTTGTAGCATGTTGCAGCTACTGTGTTGCAGGAGACACAAAAGTTTCCACATAACTACGTGCTCTAGCAAACCTTGATAATAGAGAAATGTTCACTTCATATGATGTAGAGTAGGTTTCAAAGCGTTGACAAATAATTATATTAATTTAAATTTAAAAAAAGTATTTTCTCGAGACATTTTTTCTGTCAAAATAATTTGTAATTAATGATTTCATTGTAAATTTCATTCCAATTCAATATTCGCCATAAATGATCTCAAACATTAGTTAGAACTACATGTATATGATTTAGAATAGATATGATCATTTTGAATTCTTGTCATAATTGGTTAGTCTGCTTTTAGAAACACTGTCACAAAAGCTACAATCATACATTATCCGTTCAAACCCACACGATGCGTATATCTATTTAAATGTAAAACAACAATAATTATTAATGAAAAATAAACGAGATATGTCTATTATCAGTTGCAAATATCCTACCGATTTACTTGCGGACCAGGAAAGGTCAAAATTCGTCAAATGTTTGTCAAGGATACTATCCTACGGTTGAGCAACAACATATACGTAAAATGGAGTCATAATCAGTTCCTACAGCACTTGTTAGATATCATATTTAAAAGTCTTTATAGAAATAACTCCTATTATTTTTGACGCCACACTTTTCTCAAATCATCTTTTAATCCATGGGTTATGGCGTTAAAATACATGTAACAACGAATCCACGAAGATGTGTGTTTGACGATGAGCACTGACACATTGTTGTGCAAAACAACTGTTACAAACAAGATTTCTACAAATTAGTCGATACGAGTGATTCAAACAAGGCACTCACTTTTTATCCACGGTAACATTTAGCTGGTGATGTAATGAGTTGCATAATTGCATACTATCAAAATACTTCTTGGCGTGTGACGGCAGATTTAATCTTGATAGATTTTGCTTTTAATTATGAGCGAGTTTTTTTTTAAAATATACTCCATTTTCTGTGTACATGTTTCAAATTCTTTGCAGAGTCCTAACTTGAAAACTGGTATTCGAGAAAAAAATAGTAAATATATTGATTTCTTTTAAAAAAGGCCGTAACGCGTTCGCTAAATAGCATTTTATATCCATAGCTTGATTATTTTCTTTTGTTTTTGGATATACCTGCACATCTATTCTGCAGAAAGAGAACCCAATATGTTACTTAATAGACTATTAGATACGTCAGATACTTTACTATTTTTTAAATCAACCCAAACCACTGAAATGGATAAGAATAGTAAGTTAAACTTCTAAATACAACTCATCGACATACATGTATATAGTTATAAATAACATGACTTTGTTTTTTGAGCATGTATATGTCGTTGTTGAATACTGAGATGATAAACTAATCATAATAATGTTGCAGACATTAATACGACAATCTCAAAGGATAATGAAGATTTTCATCTTGGCTATTCATCTGTATATGAAAGTAAGCTTTATATGACAAAACAAGATGCGACAGGAACAAAGAAGACCCTTCATGTGATTCAGAATGTTTCTTATAAGAGTTTATTTGAAAACAAAATTTCAATAATCATTGATTGTTAAGGGATTAGTGTCTTTAAAAAAATATTGGATAAAATGCATTTAATTGTATACGAAAAGGGTAAAAACAATAAATAAAAAACAATAGAACAATAGTTGCTTCAAGCCAGATAATTATAGTGTTTATATTGTATGAAGTAAACAGACATTTCATGAAAAAAATATCAGCAGTTGTTTACTTGAGTGGTTCTGGTAGGTGATCACTTTACAAGTTTGATAAATATCAATACCTTCCTCTCTTAAAGTATTTTGTTGTGACATTAAAAGATTCATTTCAGAAGTATCCTGCGTGAATGAAACAATAATAAATCCATTAAGTAAAACGTATTTTCTTTCTTAATGTGTTTATAAACATGTTTATGTCGTTGATTAATCCCAAAACGATATACTTATCATAATATTGTTTCAGACCTTAGTACGACAATCTTGAAAGATAATGAACATTTTGATTTTTTTCTATTCAACTGCAGATGATGGTAGGCGTTATAAGACAAAACATTATGCAGCAGGAACAACAGAAGAGCCTTCATCTGAGTCAGAAGGTTCGTTGTTAGAGTTTATTTGTGAAAAAGTAACAAATTTCATTTTATAAGATTCATTTCAGATGCATTCTGTGTTAATTAAACAATAATGAATATATAAATTAAACATAAATGTTTTTTCTCAATGTGTTTTACTCAATGTTCTTTACTGGAGACAAAGAGAAATGTCTCCTCTTGAGATGATGTTTATGTTTAGGGATGTAAATTGAACCAAAATTGCTTATATCGTGTTTGTATAATACAATAATGGATATATCACGCTTACGTTTTCTTTTAACTCACAAAGATATAAACAGCAATTGAACAGATTTGTTTGTTTGACAGAAAACAAGGTATACTGTTTAAATGCACTAAAGAATTAGATGGAATACGATGTCGAGGAACAATTTTCATTATCGTTTAACGTTTTGTATTAACAGAGGCTAAAGGTCACAAGTCAGTGAAAATTTCCATAGCACTATCGTTTCAGTCCTGCAGTATATGGCAACGTGCTCAATGTAACGTTAAGTAGATAAAACATATTAGTGTAAAGTTAATTAAATATTTTCTGAATGATCTGTAGCATGTTGTGCTACTGTGTAGTAGGAAACACAAATGTTAAATAAGAGCCATTATTAATATTATAGAATATTTATGAATTTGGCGGCCATCTTTGACGCCATCTTGGATTGCAGTTTCGCATCGGCCTTGAGCCACACGAATAACCATAACCAAAACTACAGATCCAGACGAACAATTTGGTATATAAAACTTGCTGTTGGCTGACATAGACCACTTCGATGTCATCTTACCCTATGAATTTGAAGCACTATAACATGAAATCAGACAGTTGTGGAATCCATTAATTGTTTTCATAAACAGGAAAACATTGTCTTTCCATTTAAAGAAACTGTGTATAAATATGTTTGACAACAAAGCAAGAAATTTGAATTAGGTCCCGAAGTGTTAAGTGTACCTCAATGTTATTATGTAAATGCATTTTTTAAGACACAAAGTAAATGCTCTATTCCGCAGTAAAAGATATGTCGTATTCAAAATAATCACCAAGGACTCGGCTGTTTCTCAGTTGAATGAAGGCATGTAATGTATAGTAACGGTGACCTAAATATTCAAACTTGAATACTAGAATCACACAGTTTGAAAAAGGCAAAATAGAAGAAACAAATTACATCAACAACACAACAATATAACAAATATTATAAAAGGACCTATTGAAATATTGCACACTGAACCCATCAAGGCATCAAACAAACGCCGGGGAGGACACAAGGAAAACGTAAGGACGAGACACCGGTACTGATAACAATAACATTAAGGACATCTAGACAAGAAAAATGCTATAGAATGCATTAAATCTTACGGCTGACCGGGAAAAAGGTTAAGCAGGAAAGGGACAAGGTGACCAGGTTGTGGGTAGTAAAATTGAAAACTAAGGATAAAGGAAACTTTCCTTGACGACAAATTACAAATTTGACCACAATAAGTATCACCTCAACTAACGACACAATCAATACATATTCAGGATTACGTTTATTTTTTTTTATTACTGTTTATATCAGAAGCATGATCCTATGCTATATCCTTTTCAGAAGTGAAGCCAAGCCAAATTTTATCTTAACATCAAATTTTGTATTATGCAATCGTATTGTCAGGCCTTGCTTGGAATGGTCTTTTTGTCACTTTGGTACAATGCCAAAGTTACCTTTACAGATATTACAAAAACTTAATTTGAAAAATAATTATAAATTGTTATAAAATCATCAAATTGTTCAGAATTAAGATGTTAATAACTTTTAGTATGTTTTTGTTGTTTTATCTTGCACTAGAAATTAGTATTGTAGTTTCAAATTATATTTTGTTTGTTTTTCATTTGAATATTTTAGAACGTCAGACAACATTCAAAGAGTACTACGAGGATCATGAACCTCTATATCAAAATGTTTTACCAGCAAAAAGTCAATATATGTCTGAGCGAACGCTTTTATGGAAGGAATTATCATCAACAATTCCAATCGGTTTGTAACCACCCTTAATACATTATAGATTTTAAGAATACAATTCGTTTATTTATTGCTTCACAACTGCTATGGATTGAATAATCGTTGCAAGTTATAGACCAGGTGTATTTGCAAAACGTTTTCCTAATTTATAATGAGTGCATTGCACTTTTTACTAAGCGGGTTAATGTTACTGCAGCTTTGTCAATATCTTGTTGTAAAAAACGCATGAAGTGTGTATTGATTTTATTGATTATTACTTTTTATATTTGTCAAGTTCATTTTGCAAGCCTTTCTATTTGAAATGTAATGATATATTCTTGTAAAAATGTACATGCGTGTTTAAAGGTCGCTCACAATCAAGGTATGACGTGGATGAAGATAGCGACTGTTATTATCAATTTCGTAGCGATTAATCTAAAGATGAAAGAAATCTTAGTAAGTCTGTCAGATATCAAAAGGGGACACGATTAGCTTTACTTTAAAACAGAAAGTCCAATACTTCTTTGAGTAATGTAGAGAACAAACGCAATGATAATTACTGTGTATTTTGCTGTGTATAATTTGTTTATTCTTCAGGCCCGTATCAAGGTCACATTAAGTCATTTTGTACCAATTTCAAAATTACTTGTCCGATCTGATCTGTATATTTTGAACAAATTGAAAGAAATTAAAAGTTTGTGGCAAAAATAGTACTTATAATGTGACGATGAGCAGAACACATGCTTCGGCGTACTAAGATCAAAATTGGACCCGCCCCGGAGATAACATGATTTATATAGACTTATGTAGGAAAGCACATTTAAGTTGTATTGTGTGAAACAACAATGTCTAGAGCTATATAGATATTTAGCATGTTGCATTGTCTTATATTAATCATGCCCCTTGGTACAATAATGAATTTGCCCGAATAGAAATAAAACACATCTGGGACTTTTTGTGTGAAACTATTTAGCCAGCCAAGAGTTTGGGATGTAACATCACTTTGTGGACCACGAAATAGCTGGTCTTAATTATGTCCCTTGGGCGACTATACGCCCCGCCCCAGGGATCAAAAAGTTTATATAGTTTAGCATAGGAGAACACATTGCAGTATTTTTTGGTTGAAACTACAATGCCTAGAGTTGAGATGTTTAACATGTAGCATTGTTTTGTTGACCTCTACAAAATTGCTATTAATCATGATTTTTGGGTCAATACTGGCCCCGCCCTAGGGTCATTTAATTGATATAGTCCTGTTAGAGAAACTACTAGGCCGAAAGTTAAGACATATAGAATGGAGCATTACTTTGTAAACCTCTGCAAAACTGATAGAAAGCATGCCCCTGAGGTCAATATCGGACATACCCGGGGGTCACTTTATCTGTATAAACTTATATAGGAAAACTCATTTAGGTCGTTTTTTGAAACTACAATCAAAGAGCTTAGATATTTGATGTAAAAAATAAGAAATATACTATATGAAATGATATATTAGATGTATGTAGCATTAATTTGTATATTCTACAAAAGCTATATTGATCATGACATTCAGTTCAAAATTTGTCCTTCGCCTGGTGCCACTTGCTTAAAATAGCGTTAGGTATAGGAAACACATTTTATCTTTTTTGTGGGTCAATACTAACATGCCTCTATATTTGGAATATAGCATTGCTTTGTCTAGTACACCTTTATAAAAGTTTTGTGAATTAAGCTCTTAGGGTAGAAAATAGCCTCCACGTTAGAGGTTAAACATTTTAAGACGTGTTTTTTATTGGGTCTATACCCTAATTATAATATTATTCTTTGTAACTGAAACAAATTTACATTAGGGCGTAAATTGGCTGACCTTTGTGGTGCTCTTGTCTTATAAAGCAATAGCAATTTTGCAGCAATAATTTGACAGTTGCAAATATCAGTTAATATATGGTTATTGTTTAACAAGTTGTATAGCAGTGATATTAACTTAAATTAGGAAATCATTCAGATTATAATGCAAGTATATCAACGAGGTACAATAATAAAATAAAACTTAAATTCGAAAGAATGTAATGTATCTTTAATATCGTATTAAAATGCTCAAATGAAACATTCACGGTAACTTTCAACTACTTTATACATTTAATATTTTTTTATGATTATTATCAACATAATGAAACTGTCTTTAGTAACATTAAGAAGGATGTATTTGTAGCAATTTATGTTTTGTGTTAACGATTTCAATATAATCGTATAGAAGACTTCTTTCCTTTTCTTTGGAGGGGGATCTTTTATAAGAATTGCAGTTATGTAATTCTGAAACAGTGTATTTGGAATAAAATGGCGGTTTTAAAATAAAGAAAGTAACAAATGTACTTTAGAATGCTATATGTTTTCATTACAATTTAGCGAAAAAATATAACCAGTGCCAGGCCAAATACATGTATCCATGGGTCAAAGAGTATATTGCATATGGAATACAAATGAAACATATCATTCTAGATTTAATTGAAGTACTACAATTATACAAATATTACACAAATATAGAGTTTATTTCAAGAACATTCAGGCAATATGCCCATGCGTACACAGGACGTATAATAATTAAGCATACAATACAATCAAATGGTCAATGCCAATACTATCATTAAGTTACACAGTATTTATAGCAATCAGAAAGCGTTAACTAATGAAAACATATACTATCACTTAGTGACAACATGTATGAACATGTTTCAAATTATATTACTGGTAAATAAATACTGAGGACAGATACCATTCTATCAATAAGGAAGTAAATCACAAAACAAAACCTAAGTAAGTGTATATAAGAAACAGTGATACAGCATTAAGGATAAACTGTTGATTTACTGTAAAAAAAAGTGTTTCAAACATCGAAATCTTTAAATATATTCATGGACAAGTTCTTTATTTCTATTTCATTTTCTGAATTCATCAATGCAACACATTTAGGTATATTTGGTCTTTTCCAAAAGTGTTTTTTTATATTTTTTCGTAATTAATTATATAGACCTTTTAAGAATACGATTTTTCCATAGCAACCAATGTTGCATTTCGCGCATGCGCATTCTGCGTAGGGCAAAAGCTTAATAACGATAGACTACATTTAGCGTTCTTTAAGGCTATAAAAGACGTGATTATAAGTTATGTCACCCAGAAAACAGAATTTTTTTGTGATGAATTAAAGCGGTAAGTACTTCAACCGTGAATTGATATTTATAACAGAATATACAAAGTTAGCGGGACTATAATTCAATGACCAAAAGTCCTGTTCATACAATGAGTTTTTCATCAGTAATCTAAATTGAAACAGCAGGGTGTTAAAGATACATTTTTATTACGCATGTATTACATAATATTACACAATCGGTATTCCGTTGAAAGTGGATTGGCAAGGCGGTGAGTGTCAGACGGATTGAAACGTGATCGAGTGACTGCTTAATTGTTATTTGCCAGCTATAGTTTTCAGTATCATTCAAGCGGGACGTTTTAGTACCATGACATATTTAATCACATAAAATTATTAAAGTTTCGTAATTTAAGTCACTTTTTAAGTTTATACCATCAATGTTTATTAATTTTGTGAAGTGACAATTAAATAGTTTACGTGGCGTGCATTTTAATGTTTTACGAGAAACCGGATAAAATATGTGGTATTTCATAACCCATCTTAAAATATCAAGAGTTTGAAACATCATTTAAATATTATATATGTGTCTTAAAAAGTTTCTGTTTGGCATCACAGTCAAGTCGGATAAAGGATAATATTAGGTTAGCTGAAAACTAAAAATACATTAACTATCACGTGTTCCGACTTATTTTAGAATAATAATACACCTCTATTTTAAATGTTATAAAATTTATTTAGTTTTTATAAGAACAATTTCAACAACAATTAAATTGACTTCTTTATTTGATAATATATTTATTTCGACATTTTTACAACTATTATTTTACCTTTTACACAATATTTAATTAATTTTAATCATATAATATCTCTAACTAAATAATCAAAAGCCTTTGTAAAATCAACAAAAGCAACATATAGTTTCTTATCGATATTCAACAGATACGTTATAAGGCCATACAAAACAAAAGGGTTGTCAACAGTTCCCATATGAAGTCTAAAACCAGACTGAGCTTCAATATAGACGTGATATTTTTCTGCCCAAGTGTTCAATCTATCATTTAAAATTTTGCCATGCAATTGTGTTCCATAAAACATTTATGTTTTTGTCTTTCAGTTTATGTACATAGACTGAAGACTCACTCTTACGAAAATAAGTCAAAGAAGAAAAATAAATCCAACTACTCATTACCATTTTTGAACTTTTATTCCACTCAAATGAAAGACAGTTACATAAAATACATAGAAAAAAAGGTGTTGATCAGCTTATTTGTGAATTATCTTAAAACCTGAATAGATTAATTACATAAAAGAATCCAGAGTGCCTATTGGAATTCACAACGAGAAGCGAAAAGGGCCACGTGATTTGAATTTGGAAATATTGCAAAATTTAAAAGATGATTTATGTATGTTTCACTGCATTTTCAGAAAAGATGACTTTTGGTTCAAAAAGTAAACATAATATATATTCTAATGTATGACATTAAATGATCTTATATTCTATTTATTGAATTTGTAAATGTGATTCTTTATATCAGTTGCCTGCCTAACATCATCTATTTGTCATTGAAAAATATATAATAATAAAATGGGGTTTCTATTTTTTAAATATCAGCACATTTACATTATCATTATGGCGTGACGACACATTTCTAGTTTTTCTATGTATTGCTCAAAACTCTGTAATATACATATTTGATCTTGTAACAATGTCAAAACATACAATAATACTTTTCAGAAAATGTTTTCAATTTATTGCAAAACTCGTTGCGATGACTTTAATTTTGTTGCATTTTTTTTACAACCAGTTTTCCAAAAAAAAAAAAAACAAAAAAAAAAAACGAAAAAAACGAGTTTGCAATAATAACATGATAAATCATCAAAGTTCTTTCTTAATTCATCTATTCAGAATTGCAAAATATATGATAATTGAATAGTTTTTATTAAATATCAGCACATTTACATTATCAACAAGAATTGTAAATTTGCAAAGGACGATATGGAATTTATGTACCATAATGCTTCCCCTTTAACTAATTCAACAACTGCCAAGACCTAAAAATACATTCGTTAACGAAGGAGTTTATTTGGTCATTCTTTATTATGCGGTACATAAATATGTTTTACATTATTCATTTGCAGCCATTTTCCGCAAGCGTAGAACCTCGCTTGTGTTTGATTTTGTGGGAAAATACTTAAATCTCAATTTCAAATTTCAACTTAGTTTATTCCTGTTTAACAGGATTAGTGTTTACAAATTTCCGAGACATAAATTAACCGATTAGTATACTTTAGGTAGGCTATGAAAATTGTTGGTGCATTGATATTGCATACATTTGGAGAATTCTATATTATTTCAGTTAAATCAAAATTAACAAAATATCTAATGAGGTGACATGTGTCATATCATTAAACGACTTAGACTTTTGCAACATTTTCCATAGTGACTTACGACCTTGACGACAAACTATTTATTCAGAATGGGCTTTTATTTTCATGGTCAAACGTATTGGGTAAGAGTTATTTATTACCGGAAGATCTTCGATGCATAGCGAGTCACTGCAAATCCATTTTACGTACTTATAAAATGGAAACAATGATCAATTATAAGTATCTAACTTATATATCTAACTTTTTGGAATTATACATTACAATTTGGCAGTTACAGGAACATTACACGCACCTGCTCAGAAACATGTGTTTGCGTTAGAACTGAAAATGTTTTGTCGGGTTAACAAACGTTTTAATAGTGAATTTGTCTATAATTAAAGTGTAACAAATAACAGAAAACTACGAATAAATCATACATGATATGGACTATTGTTGGCAAATATATATTCATCTCGCATTTAATAAAATGTTCTAGAACAAATTATTATTATTCATATAAATGTTCAAACTGAATCACTTTGTATATTTTCGAATAACATTTTATAGGAATATTCGAGTGGTGCATGTTTTGTCAATAGTAGAAATAATGGTTGAAACTGTGTCCATTGTAGAACAATATACTTTAAATAGCCGTGTCAAAAATCAGCATTGACATGAGATATGCAATATACTGTTTTACGCTATGTAAATGATTCATTGTTTGGGTCACGTCCAAATTAAGAACATAAACAATGAATGAACAGTTGTTAAAGAATCTACCATTAGTAGGCCATTTGCATACACTCACTTTTTTAAGAAATCCGAAATACAAGACATTTTCATCATGATTTCATGAGGTTCAATGTTTAACAAATCGGCGTTCACTTTTTTGTGAAACAACTTCTTAATTCGCACGCCAGTGGTGGCATATTGTCGGGGATGTTGTATACATTTATAACTCGTTTGTTTTTTTAAATATAATTCATAGAACATGTTTTGTTTTCCTCTTGGTTTCTAATTTTAACTTTCCTGTTAATTACACTTATTCAACATTGGATATGTTTTGTTTCATCACTTCTGTTGATTGAAGCAATCGCTATAATTTCAATAAATATTGTATAATTTAAAAATCAAACGTTCAAACGTTTATTTATTATGAAATGACATCGACTGACGACGACGTATGCATTGACTATATGGAAACTCACATATAAAACACAATGTATAGTGTTTTTTCTGGTAATTCTCAGACATCAGTTACTTATATAATTATTGAATAGTAGATATCATAAATGTAAACTTAACACATTACTAAGTGGATAACGTGTAGGATTTGCTAATTAAATATGGATTTATTATTAAAATATTCATTTAGGAAAACCTTTTATGCCTGAACCATATCAAACGGGAATGGTAGCAAATGTACAAGTAGAAAGCTTACAAACAGATAAAAAAGGTAAGTAACATCTGCTATAGTTTGAAGAAGAAAATAGTGTTATTTTACAAAACATTAAAGGTCGAGCGTAAGTGTCTTTAGTCGGTATCTGATTATTGTCTATTGAATCATTACTGATTTATTCCTATGTATCACCATACGTCTCATTATTTGAACGTTTCTATGCGTTAATGTTTTGGTCATTATTATCAGAGTTTTATTTTTTTTAAAATAAAACAGAAAGAAACAACAGTTTGAAAGCAAAACTTAATAACAAAATCTAAATCTTTCAAGCAAAGTGAAAGTACGTATCGCCTCAAAAGTTAAATAACTGATGAAAGATAACTACAGAATTAACAATTTTGCAATATTTGAGAGATTATTTTACTGAAACACCGGAAGGAATATACAGATAGAACTATGCCGTTCTGTTCAGGTGCTGCATATTGATATGTCCTCAGACATGATTTTGTAGATTTTGTCAGTTTAGAAATTATATAAAACATAAATCAGTTTCAAATATTATTTAAAAACTTAGTTTGTGAGTAGGCTATGTAAGAATCACTTTTTCCAGTCCCGTCCTGTCCCGTCCCGTCTCAGGAACTGGTTGATATTTAAACTTGTAACTTGGAAATTCAAAGCAATACCACAATGCAACTGTCTTCTTCAAGTTTCATAATTCTGTTAGTTTGACATAATTATGCAGCTTTTTTACTTAAAAAATATCCCACGAAAACGTACCACATTGGCTATAATTTTATTGTTAATCAATGAATTGTCTTTCCACTGGGACACTTCAATCCTTTTGAATGTTCCTTCATATTGTCAAGACTTACCTTGACCATGGATCAGAAATGACCATTACCTTGACGGTCAGATTATTGAAATTTTATAATTTTTGTTGTTATGTTTTATTGGAATTTCTTCATATTATACAACATTCATATAACATTTTTGAGGATTAGCCCTGTATGAAAATTAAACTATTTTTCACCTTGACAACTTATATTGAGTCATACGACATGGACTTTCAAGGTTAAGTAATTGATGTTTTTAAGTTTGATAACCCTTATAGGTTGTTTGACATATTTTACTCCCTTTTATTCAAATGGCTTCAGAATACTATTTCTAATTACTAATTTCCCTTTTCATTTCTTTTACCTAAATAACGGTCAACAAATGATTTTACTATTTTTATCGAAAGCAGTTAAACGTAATTATTATTAGTACAAATATGAAACATCATAAGATAATTTGCAATTTCAAATTTGGCTTGTCCACTTACTTTTTTTTAATGATTGAGGTGGTCGTTAGGGTATGAATCACATTCAGTGATAGTTGTAGTTATCTACATTGACAATTCACTTGTTATTAATTTTTATGTCCGGTCTTTGCATTATCATACTTGGATTTCTTTTATATTCAGGTTCATGGGAAAAATGCTTTGAATGCTCGAGAAATTTTGAAAATGATGCAAAAAGGCTGATTGTGCAAGGGTGTTTGCCGAACCATCGCTTCTTAAAAAAAATTTGTAAAAATTATGGTCGTAAGTCTGAGATTATTCAAATAATTAGCAATGGTATATGCCAGAGCATTAAAGAGCAGTCAAATAATATTGTCCATGTTTGGCCAGCTTATCGGCTTAAACGCGGTATGGATTGCAGTGAGGATCTAATTGTTTTTGTTGTTATTACAAACAAGCAGACAAATATTCAGTCAGACTATGAAATATGTCAAAGACAGCTTAATCAAATTTCCTCGTCGAGCGAAAACGAAAATAAACGTATACATGACAACGAAAAGTTAAATGATTTGAGGAGTGACGATTTAGCATTATATGTAAAATCAAAAGCGAAAGAATTGATGGAAAAGCATAAAAAGCTTACATGGGTAACCGTAAGTGGAATAAAATCTAGTGGATATGATATGGACCATCACAGGATGGTGAAATTACCTTGTATAGCTCTTAACGTTCAAATCAAAGGACTTATTCCAATCGATGAAGATCCATTTGAGCAATTTCTTGATGGTTACCCTGTTGATGTCCGAGAAGGTGTATTTTCGCTCTGTGGACTTCCCACTGATTTGCATCAAAATGTTAGAATGGGTTGTGCTTTAGACAGTGGGTGTGGAACGCAGCAAGGAACAATAGGCCAGTTTTTCAAATATGAGACAGACTTGCATACTTACCTCTTAACCAGTGCTCATGTTTTACTCGGCCCAGAGCAAATGCAGAAACTGATTGTTGACAATGAAGTTCATTATAGAACGTTTGATACTGATACATATCAACCACCCGAAAGTAAATCATTGGAATTTAACTCTAGCCATCATCTTGGTAAATTAGAGTTTGCTGTTTATAGGACAGGTAAGCAGAACAAACCAGGGATGGAAATTGCACTTGTTCGAATCGACGACCAACGAGTTCCAATAGACGGACATTTTCCTAATACGTAAAAGCTTTCTGTCAAATTGAATAATATGTATTCACAGTCTGATATTAAAAAGATATCAATATGCCATGCAAAATTCGATATATTTATAATGATACTTTATACTATATATTTCACTTAATACAGTTTATTTTTAAAGTTATGCATGTGATTTTTATCAAAACTATTAACAACTGCAGGTACTGTGTTTTGCCTTTCAGCACATGAAAACAACCATGATTCTATATCTTTGGACGACATTAGCAGCTATTTAAAACATGACCAGGTTGTTTACAAATACGGCTCACAGACTGGGCTAACCGAAGGAAAAGTTCGATTTAATGGCGGTTCTGTGCGTACTGATGTACTAAATGTGCAATATCTTGGAACGGACATAACATTGCATGAACAAATCGAAATAGATTCTCCTGTTGGTTTTCCATTTGGTGTGGCCGGAGATTCAGGGGCACTTGTATTTAGGAAAGACGAAAAGAAGCTTATCGTAATTGGTATATTTGAAGGAATAATTGGCAATACCTATATGGTTACACCGATTCGTGGTATAATTGATGTATTAAGTGAGGTCATGTCACTCTACAAAGATCCACCCAATGATTCGCTTATGGACTTCGAAGAACATACCTCTAATATAACGATTATGCTAAAACATGCTCTTTCTAACAATGGACCGTTATCTGCCATAATTGAACGTCATATATCCGCAGAGATTAGCAGAAAAACAAATGAAATACAGACAAATATTTTGCATCATACCGAACAGAAGTTTGTTTCCGTTAGCGCAGAGTTAAAAACTATTGAGAAGAATATTGAAACACATATTGAGAAGCATATTGACACCAAAATAGATCATTTAAAACGTGAAATTATAGAAGGTGTGCGTGGTCAGATCAGTGCACTTATACCGACTGTAAACAATAATATGCAATAACATATAACGCGACATCTCCCAATGCGGAAAAGTACTATAAGTTTGATAAAACACTTCAAGCCCGATATAAAACTAGCCATAAATATACCCGTGATATCACTTTTCCAATGTCATTGAACGAGTTATTACATTAACAAATATCTAATTAAACATTTTTTGGGTTCATCTGAGCAAATGTTTTACCTGTAGCTACATAGTTTCAAAACTGCCGTTTGCATTTTTATAACTTTCATGACTAGTTTACAGTAAAATGTATGTGTCTTTAGTTTGGGCAATACGTGTGCTTTCATATTTCTTTTTTTGTGACAAATACAACATTTTAAGAAATTGTCACTTGTTACATTAATGCATTGTCATTTTTCTATCACCTTTTGTGGCTTTAGTTTGACATTTTGAACGCTCAACTATTCTTTATTGGTTTTTGTTGTATATCTTTGTTTGTTTTGTTTGTTTTTTTGTGTGTTTTTTGGGGGGATTTTTTTTTGTTATTTTATTTTTTCAACTGAATCTGAGTTTCATTTGTTTTGCCATCATTATGATCAAGAATATCGGTGCCGGTGAAAGTTAAAGTAAAAACAATTGTTGATTTTTAGATTTTAATAAATTAAATATTGTTTGAAGTTATTTGAAGCAAACTGGAAATAATTGACTCGCTATATAATTGAGAATATTTTTGACAGTCTACCTTATTGCTTTATACAATATCATGTTTGTTCTCAAACTGGTGAAAATTACCTACTCAGTATTAATTTTTCGGCAATTAAAATTTGAACCCTCATGGCTTTTAAAAATTTGTAAAAGCTCACCAATGATTGGCTATGTTAAAGGTCACGAACAGTTGACCTCACATAGGTGCACTGCGATCCTTATGCGTAGCGATAATACGGAGCTGACTTTAATCGGATTGAATTATTCTACACATTTCAATCGGCTTGTTGTATACCCGAAGTCGAAGATAAGTTTTAAATGATAATGAATGATACCTTATGTCGATAAGCAATAATTCTACAAGATTTATTCTCACTTTCCGCTAATTAGATGAAATATCAAATATTGATATTCCCTATGTTGCTCAAGTTGTTGCTAATGAACTTAAAATAATTTGAGCTAATAGTTTTTTTTCTCTGTTAAATCATACTTCAAGGGACATAGTTCTATCTATACAATGCCTTAACAAATTAAATGGTGAAGGGATGATTTTGATTTCACTATGTTAAATTGTCGATACTTTAACGGTGATTCACTTAGTACTATATCTAACGACATGTACATACTTCATGTAAAAATGTTTTCAGGAGCATTTAGTCATGCGCATTTATATTTATTTTGAATGGCAACTTGTAGCAGTACGTGTTTTGCTCTTGTGCACTTTCAATTTGAGATTTGAAGAAAATAATATCTCCGGTGTCAATCGTCTGTAAGTGCGTACGCTATAATTGTTTTATCAATTGATTTCTCTTTTGAAAGCAGTGGGTGAAATTCGATGAAATTTTCCTGGGCTGTCGTAGCATAAGGCTCTACTTTAAGTGTGCAAATGGTACTTGTTCATCAATGGGTTAAATAATTAACATGTTGGCCAGAAGGGCTACAAAAAGACGATGGCCCTGTGTTGCTGTTTTGTGATGCGTTCATTGAATGCACCCTTCTATGTTAATCTTCATATACTTGTAATACCTAGAGTCATTGCACTATTTCAGATAGCTTTAACAGACTATCGAACGATGAGATTATGATTGCTAATTTTAGGACAGACGGATTTTCTTGTTCAACCTTATAACAATGTACACGCTTTCCCCTTTTAACTGTAATGACGGGACTAGTAGGAGATAATGATTGGCAGTTTTTCAAATTCAATGAGACTGAATTGTATTACATTTTGTTCTATGTCTGTCTCTTATATGTGATTTCATCGCTGCGTAGCCTTTTTATAAGCCATTTAGTACTAAACCCTTTGTTAATATGTTACTATAATAAATTTACAAGGGATTTTTTGTGTTAACTAATAACCTCTTACTTTTATCACTTACTTTGTCATGTAATTATGTTTTGGTCGCTTGAAAGCCTGCATTCCCCTTAAGAAATATTATTTTGAATTTATTGCTTGATGTAAACACTGAATAATTATAAACAGATGGTTTGCAATATGATTTAAAAGAAAAAAAACAATTTTCACCGACAGAAATACTAGTTTCAAATAACTTTTTTCATATGAACATATGAATAGATTTTACCCACTTTTGTCGAAAGATAACACTTCTTCGTATTTATTCATACTATGGTAAATCATGCTTGGTCATCATGCTTTTAATCAAGGTATTTGGTCCTAAAAAGTGAATTTATTGTATTCCTTTAGATTAATTTCAAGAGAAAAAAAACTCCAATAAATCTTTTTTTGGGTATGCCATATTTTATCTCATAGCGTAATTTTATTTTGTTTTTACAGTGTCATAAAAAAACAACATAATGTATGTTTTTCAAAATAAGGGCATAAATGATATTATTGAAATCTCTCATTAGCTATGTACAAACATATTGATTGGAGAAGGTATCAGTAAACCCACGTATAGCTGAGCATTCATTTTATTTAGTGACGTTAGCAATTTGATCTTATATTTGAATATGTCTCATTTAAAAAAAGAACCTTGAAGTTTAAACTATGCATGGCAATCTGCACTCTTCAATACTGGTCAAGTAAACTCATCCTTTCTTTAAACAATTGCCAGATTGTTTAAATGACGTAATGCATAGTGTGTTTACTTATACAGTGTAGGATTTAATACAATACATATGTGTGAAGTCAAAAACATGACTATTGTTGTATGCACAAAAAGACAGGATGCCAATTATCAATATTTTCAAATATTATTTTTAGCATAGTATATCTTTAAGTTTTGTATTACCTTAAACTGATTTCTTACTTAATATTTTTATCTCCGAAATACTCGCTAATCAGTTTAGCTACGACCTATTGATAACCATTTTATAGCATAACATTTATTTGAAATACCTGTTCAATTTTGTTACAGTTTCTGCATCTTTTTATCTTTTGTTAATAAAATGATAAGCTGCTGCTCGATAGCTTTGTTTTGTACAAATTACCGATGTTATGTGTGTAATTTAATTCTCTTGTAATTTTATACAGATTGGCATATACTTTTTATTTTTTGCCTTGTGTATACATATTATACGTGACTGTATATTGATGAGACTTTGTCTTGTAAATCCATTGCGCCGAAAAAAGAAATGTTGGCTTACTCCGGGTTTTACAACTTCAACACAAAACCAGAAGTCAAAACCACCTCACCTGCGAAAGAACCATAACGGTTTCTTCATACGAGAGATACAAATCTCATAATTACCTGAACCAAATATATTAATTTAATAAGAATAGAGCTATAGCACATTTTAGTTGCAATTATATATGTATCAAATCCCTTGCATTCCCGTGCTTCTACAAATTTCAAATGCACCGAAATAGATGCAATTTCCCTCTTTTATGCATATGAAACTTTTAACCAATTTTCTGTCAAATGAATATATATTTTGTACAACTGTAACAATCTAACAATAAAAGTACTGACACTTGTAATATTGTGCTCTTTGCAAACACTTTTAATAACCGTCACTATTTATGTAATGTTTATTTCCCATAGTCAAAAGGGAGTTTTGTTAACTGTTAACTCAAGTGTATCATGTGACTAGAAATTAGTACTGTAATATAGATAAAGAACTTTGTCACAGAAAATAATTATCATGAAAAATAAAAACCTAGAGAAAGAATGTTCCATGAAATTTTTATTTGAGGTAACAACATATATAACACAGAGGATTGCAAAAATATCAACTGTCGTAAAAATACATTGACACTCGGCTGACCTCTCTGATAATAGTATTTCCTCAGGATGATGTTTTTACAGTTACTTACAAACCTTAGTGTCATTCATATAATGTTATAAAAGCAGATACTTATGTCTATTGTACGTTTGATGATACTTGTTATTGGAATTAAATGTACTGCCTAAGACTTGGATTTTGATATAATTTGACTTTGCTGTACCCATATCATAGCATCATGCATATTGTTCTGTGCAATTCGTAAAAGTTTTTACTATATATATGAGCCGCGTCACGACAAAACCAACATAATGGGTTTGCGACCAGCATGGATCCAGACCAGCCTGCGCTTCCGCGCAGTCTGATCAGGATCCATTTTGATCGCTATCAGTTTCCATGCTGGTCGCAAACCCATTATGTTGGTTTTGTCATGACGCGGCTCATATATATATATATATATATATATATAATATATATATATATATATATATATATATATATATATATATATATATATATATATATATATATAAATATATATATTATTGGACACTTGAGTTCTTTTTAGTGCCCTGGATAGTAAGATTTAAAAAAGGAGTTTGAAATGATTCTTTGCCTTTCCTAAAATGAATATGTTTAATTCCTTGTTTGTGACATATAAAACTTTCAAGTATCTAGTGCATATTGCAGCAAAATTGAAAAACAATAACGCAGGTGCATGACTGATAAATTGCTATGTTATACAATCTACATAAGATTTGATCAATACTACACCAATAATAATGTTTAAGCTATTAAAGAACCGTGTGTTCATCAAAACAATGAATACAAAGGGTGGTTTAATAAATGCGCACGAAGCATAATGATAGCATCTTAACTCTATACACTCCTAAATCATGTAAATGTTATTCATTTTGATGTGTTTTTTTTTATTTGTTTTTTTTTGTCATTTGGTCATATTACATGCACATTATATCATATGTTTAGCAATGGACACATTGTATGATTATGCTGAATGAACTATTGATATATAATTATATACATCGGGCAAAGAACATTTAAAGTCTGTTAATTGTGTTTTAACATGGATTACATTTAGCTTATTATAGAGGATTTAATCTTCACATATATGGTAAATTATTTTCTGTTTATTTTATCTAAAATTCATTAACGATTACATATAAATAGATTTTGCCTTGTGTAGTCAGATCATACTATTGTTACAAACATGATAAATTTACAACTTCATGTGATTTATTAGGGAAATAAATATCATTGCCTGAACCAGTCATGAACATAGGATCTCGAGAACGGGACCGCAGATTGCGGCTCATTTTTCCGATCGTGTAACGGTTTTTAAAAACGTTTCTGCCACTTCTAAATATATTTTAGTATTATCCGAGTATATGGCATCAAAAAAATATATTATCAATTGAACCCAATCTGTCTCTTCTAAAATTGGTCAAATTGTACGGTTTCATTAAAAAAAAACAAGGAGTGACAGCCGCCATTCGCCGCAACGTTTTCGGCATGAGTTTTTCCCCTTTCGCTACAATTGATTACTATTTTTCAGAATTTTGTTCCCGTTATTTTTGTCAACTATCAGGTGTCGTCCATATATAACGGTTACAGTTTATTGATTACTCGTGTTGACATGTATAGGCGACATTATAACGGGCGTATTCGTGTTTTGATTTGTTAACATGGAGAAAACAGACACTTTAGTAATATGGTCCAACTGATTTTGCCTATCCATGGATAAATTTTTTAGGCACTCATCTGGTATTCATAGCAAGAAAAATTAAAACAAAAATCAAGCATATCAAGGGGGATAACTTACGCCGAACGTTGCGGTAAATGGCGGATGTCACTCTTTTTCTTTTTTCAATATACCGTAAATTTGACTGATTTTTAAATATTAAGCAGATTATATTGAATTGAGATTAGATAATTAAAGACCACCCGCTCGCATAATAAGAAAAGATATTCAAAGGTCGGACAAACAATATGTAAAGCCGGTATGGATTCGGATTTATGCGCCGCAATATGCGGTCCTGTTCGTAATGAAATAATACAAAGCAAAACTAAAAACTTATATCATCGTTATGTGTTATGTCATAAAATAGTTTGAACAAAAGCTTGTAAAGTTTAGAATAAGGAAAGTCATTTTTTTTCAATCAAAAAATTGTACCTGTTACAGGAGTGTTAATGTATATAACAATTAGTGCTATTTACTAAACGGTTATACTTTTTTAAAGTTTACTAAAATTATTGGCTGTGGACCGTGTTGAATATGTCGTATTTTCATTTATTTAAAGATATACTATGCTCATCCTTGAGTACAATGTGTATATCAAAGAAATTTATTGAAATCTATGAAATTCTTATTGAATATGTCTAATTTGAATCAAAAAATGAATAAACTGTGTTTTGGAAGCTACGTTTCCTATTACAGGACAGGTAAAGATGGTCTTTTCTTTAAAAAAAAACTTCCTAGTTCTTTAACAATACTTTATATTGATATTATGACAATATATTGTGTGAAGTGTTTTAAACTTGACATATTTACTTTGTGCAGATAAGGTTAAATTTTGCAAAGTTGTCTTTTTAGAATGTTTACGGTAGTAATTTCCCTTAACGGCCAAACTAAATATTTTGTGGTGTTATGTGTTTGTCTTTTGTCTTTTTGTTATGGGTGATTGAACTGGTTTAATTTGCAAGTTGAGTGATGGATGATTGATTTTGGTATGCAAGTTATTTATAGATGATTTGGTTCTCGAACCTATTTTTTTCTTTATAACTGACCACTCCTTGTCTCGCTTTCGAAGTGGAAACACATTCTTTGCATTTAAAAGTTCTTATTTCTTTCTTTATAGAAATATTTGTATTTCTATATTTGATTTTTTTAAATTAGATCTCATCTGTTTAAAGCCTGGTATGTATATATGTATTTTAACTGTACTTGTGAAATGTTTATAATGTATATATTTTAATTATTGTAATTGTGAAATATGCAATTCAATATGATATCAACATGAAACTTTGAAGGTAGATAACTCTTATTGTGTAGATGTTCAATACACAAGAACCATAATTCTGCATTGCCTAATTTTGGACTTATTGCCCTTTGTTCATTTTTACACTTCGAACCTTGTCCGGACATAACTCTAAAACAATAAGAGACATCAACATGAAGCTTTGTAGGTGGATAAATATCATTAAGTAAAATCGCAGTGCAAAAGAACTGTAACTCTTTCTTGCCTATTTTTGGAATTATTGCCCTTTGTTTCTTTTTTTTTCATTTTGAACTTTGTCCGGGACATAGCTCTAAAACCATAAGAGGTATCAACATGAAACTTTTTAGGTAAATAAATTTCATTACAATTAGGCGTGCAGTGCACAAGAACCGTAACTCTGCCTTGCTTAATTTTTTAATTATCCCCCTTTGTTTATTTTACACTTTGAACTTTCTCCGGGACATAACAGATCTCAGCATGAAACTTTGTAGGTAGATAGATCTCATTGGGTACAGGTGCAGTGCAAACCATAACTGTGCCTTACCAAATTTTGGCGTTTTTGCCTTTTGTTCCATTTTTTCATTTTGAACTTTGTCCGGGACATAGCTCTGAAACCACAAGAGGTATCAACATGAAAATGTGTATGTAGATAGATCTCGTTAAATAGAAGTGCAGTGCAAGAAAACAGCTTGATTTTGAAGTTATTGCCATTCGTTCATTTTTACAGTTTGAACATTGTCCATTACATAGTTCTTAAAGTATGATAGATGTAAGCAAGACACTTTGTACATGGATAGATCTCATTAGGTAGATGTGCAGTGCAAAAGACCATAACTCTGTCTTGCCTTATTTTGGATTTATTGCCCCCTTGCTCATTTTTACACTTGCATTTTATTCCGGGACAGAACTCTGACACTACAAAAGGTTCTTTTTTCTGTGTCCAAAACATTTTCGGAGAGCATCACCCGGTTCTACCGGTTCTTGTCCGTTTGTTGCTGTTTTTTGGTTGTTTTTATGTGTCTGTGTATGGTTTTTTATGTAAGTCATTTTGTTACTTTTTGTCGAAGAAACATGTCGCAATTTAATAAGATATTTCAAGTAGTGATAAGTTTCCTGATTAAGCATAAACTAAACATTTATGACTTTTGTCACGTTAAACTGCAGTTAGTTACAGCTATCTTTATTTGTACTAGTAAATATACAGATTACAAGTTTTTTAACCGTTTGTATGCGGGGGAGTGGAAGTTCTGCCTTTTTAAATTTTGTCTTTAGCAGCTTATCTATGAGATGAAATCTAAAAGCTGCAGGCCTCCAGATGAGCAAAAATAGTTCGCTTTATATGTGTTGAAGAGATCTGGTGATATAGAAAATCATCTATTTAACTATGAATAACATGAAATAAATGTAACCATTGAATAACCAATATAAAGGAACAATTGTAGCTTTGGCGTAGAATCCATTATTCCGTGTGTTTGGTAATTAAATACCACTACATCAATAGGGTAACTATCTGATGCTAGCAATAGAAATACTAGAAATAGCGAGTATATATATAACATTTTGACAAATAGCGAGTACTACGTGTACTCTAAGGATATTTTACTTGCACAAGCCAAATTTGATTATATTAAAAACCTGACAAATGAATTGACACAACCTTTGCAAAGCTATCGTAACATATATTATTTTCCATAAATCATTAAAAGATATACTTTCTCATCCATACTTTAAACCCAGAATTATATTGAAACGTATGGGATTCCAACTGAATATGTCTTATTTGAATAAAAGAAGAGACAAACTATGTATTGAAAGCTTCGTTTCCTATTGCATGTCAAGCAAGTAACATTTTTTTTTCTTTAAAACAAAACTGCCAGTTGTTTTATTTGTGTTCTTTTTATGAGAATATGACGTCATATTGTGACCACATTTAGTGTGCAGAATATTTACAAAAGCAGCTGTCCGTAGGACAACATGCTAAACTATTCTTTGTGCTTGATAGTAAAAGAGTCTTGATGATGCATTTTTTCTAAATTCATAAAAGTTTTTTTGTTGTTTTTTTTTAATTCATGTTACAGTTATAGGCCTTGAAGAGTGTCATATTATGTTCTCAAAGAAATGTATAAAATTTTAACTTATTTCAAAGCAAAATGTCTGAGGTGGTACGCAAAATTTAATGTAAATACTAAATCAGAATGATTGTTAGAGATACGTGCTCCTGTCTCAGGTTTGTGGAATGGTGGTGAACAAGTGTGCAAAGTTTCAAAACCATTATGTCAATGGACTTTATAAATATTGAGATGGAACGCAAATGTAACGTAAATACTAAGTCGAAAAAGGGGCATAATTTAAAATGCTTGGTAGAGAAACCAGCTCATGTTTACAGTTTAAGGGCGTTATGGTAAACAAATGTGCAAAATTTCAAAGCAATGTGTCCATGGACTTTGAAAATACTTGTGGTTTTTACATAAATTCTTAGTAGAAAAAGGGGCATTATTGTGTCAAAATACTTGAAATAGTTACCTGTCTACATGTTGGGGCCATGATGATGAACAGGTGTGCAATGTTTTAAGGTCATATGTCAGTGACTTGTGAAAATATTTGAGGTTAACAAAAACTTTAACATAACTTTTTACGGCGACGGCGGCACCAACGCCGACGTTCGGATGACTAGGATTGCTCTACTTATTTTTATCGAATAGTCCAGCTAAATATTACATATCTACTTTGTGTGAAGTCAAAACACGTTCATTATGTATTTACAAAGATACTGTCTAGCAATTATTTATATTTTCTTATATAAATTTTGAGTATATTATATCTTTAAATTCATATGCTAACTTAAAGATAGATTTTACTTAGATTTTATTACAAAGTTTATTTTATAGATTTGTACTCACAGGAACAAATATTTTCTAATTGACTGTCATGCAGTAAATTACAGGCAAACTTCTTTATTAAAATTGTACTCAGAAATCAAAAAAAAATCTACTTTTGTGTCTCGTAAATATCACAAAATTGAATAAATATTTGTATGATAATGATAGATAAAGAATCACTTAAATCTTTTTATAATTTTGGCAGCAACTATTATTGTTACGAAACCATTAATGTTTATAATCAACACATCAACGATAAGGTTAATTCTTATATGTAGTGTTTTATATTGATATTTCTGAAGTGAAAAGAAGTAACATGTTAAATCAGTCGATATTATACATGTATGATTATTTCACATGTGAAAGAAAATTACAATCCTTCAATGCATACTGAAGTTTAGAGCGGACACAACCACCACCTTCTATATTTATATTACATAAAAAGATGAAAAAGTTTGAACCC
The DNA here is from genome assembly GCF_026571515.1 of Ruditapes philippinarum. Classification (NCBI taxonomy): domain Eukaryota; kingdom Metazoa; phylum Mollusca; class Bivalvia; order Venerida; family Veneridae; genus Ruditapes; species Ruditapes philippinarum. The sequence goes on from NW_026859629.1 coordinate 94,516, forward strand.
TTACAGTAACCTTGACCTTAGTAGTAGGAACTGGTCTTGTTTGCGACCCCCGCCATAATTATAAAATACTGCCCGGATGACAAAGACAGCCCCGTACGGTTCCGATTTTGATTTTGCCACCCTCCGAGGGCATAAAAAAAACATTTCAAATACTTTTAAGTGAAAATGAAAATTTTTAGAGGTTAATAAATTCCCCATGTAATAAAAAAATTGAAAATATAAGGGAAATTGTTTTGTTTCGAAAGTAGCCCAACCTTTCCCGAAATTTTCTGATTTTTTAAAGGGGGTTTCATAATTGTTGTATTTAATTCCCAAAATGATAACGTTTGTATTTACAATCATTCCCAAAATGGAAAAAACCCCGACAGTTGATAAAACCATACGCCCAAATAAAAATTTTAAATAGTTTTCCTTGAAATTTTTTTTTATAAAAGGAAACCCAAATGTTTTATTGGGGGCTTTTAAAAGGGGTTTTTTAAAAGGGCTTGATTTATAAGCTTTATAAGATGTATCAAGATAAGTATAAGTTAACTAAACAAAATGTTGATTTTTTTCTTAATGATGTTAATTTTAATGAAAATAGACACATAATTAGAAAGTCTATGTCTCATTTAGTTGCAATACCTAAGGCTTTTTAGTATCTAGTGTATATTATAAAATGGTTTAAATCAATAATGCATAACCGAATGATAAAATTCTACTTCAAAGAAGCGACAAATAGTCTTTTACCCATTCAAATATTAACAGTTAATCAAAAGAACATATTGTTAACCGTGTGGTAACCGATACAAAGAAGATAGATTTATTATTATACCTCAAAACATCTTGATAATAATTGAAGCTTCGTAACTTTATACATTGGACAAAGAATAACTTCAAAGTTTTGGATAATGTGTAGCCTACAGTGGAATTAATCGTCATTAATATGGTATTTTTTTCTATTAGTATCCAATTATTTTTTGATATTATAACGATTACACTTATTTGGGTTCTTTCTTATTAGAGCAACCTTGATTTACAACAGTAAATGATTAGGCAGTTCAGTAAATATCAGTATTTAATTAAGTGGTATTTTGCACCGTAAACTAGTACAAGTCAAAATAAGTTTTACACTTTGTTATGATTTTTTTTCGATTTTATATTTTACTTTGCATGAATGATAACTAACTGAGGTTGCCCAAGGACATTTTTATAAAATACCCATCGAAATTAAATTGTAAGGTTCAATTTCTAAAAATAGTAAATTTATATCTTACAAAAAATATTTTTTTAAATATCAACTGTTGGTCAATCACTAATATATCACTCATTTTTTTAAATATAGTGCTGATTCAGCTTAACTTGGCAATAAAAGTATAAGCATAATTTCACAGAGCTGCATCAGTACTAAGGGTGTAATACTTAAGTACCAGTACCAGTACTTGACAAGTTATGATGTACCATTACGAGTGCCAGTACCAGTCCATTTTTAGGAAGTAATTAGTATTAGTACCAGTACATTTATAGATTTATCAAAGTTTGAATAAATACACACTGTCAAACAAAAATAGCATATTTTGTATATACATATTTTAATGATTTAAACTACAAATTTAATAAAATTCAAACAGTAGTCAGCGAAACAATATTTTTTTTATTTACTTTAAAAGTTTTTTTTTACTTTACACGTTTACAACTTTAATCATTTAACACACTTTTACAAACAATATTTTCAAAACATCATATTCATGACATATATGTATTTATTTACAGTGCATATACATATATGGTAATTCCACATGTTTTTAATGGAAATAGTTTTGGCGGTAATTATAAACGATTTGGTAGTTGATAAACTATAGAAATTCGAAGCATTACGTTCACGCCGTTCATTTGTGAAATATCGATTTTCTGTGCTCGAAAGCATGTCCAAAGATTTGACAAATTAAAGGCGTATTTCGATGAGAAATTTTCTGAAATAAAATTGATGTTTTCCGCCAGCCGTGAAATCCACGACGCTAAGGTAAAAACAGTGGCGTACCTACCGATACGCCAATACGCACGCGCGTATAAAAAGAGAGTTTCGAAAACAAACATGAATTATCAAAAATGAAATCAGTATGGGCGTAGATTGATCAACATATTCAAAGCTGCTAATTGATTCTTTAGGTATGCTTAGGATGATACCTTATTTGAATATGCGTTTACAATCAAGAAATCAAGTCTAAAAAAAGGAAGTAAGCACATATGAACAAATTAAAATAAAACAATTGCTTGGGTATATCTACGGAAAGCCATGTTAGAGAGAATTATTCTATTGTTGTGTCAGTCTCGAATCCGAGAAATCAGTGTTTTTAAGAAGGTATGGTTTAAATTATCATTAAAATTTCAGTTTATATCACCCTATGCGAAAGATGAGACTTTAAACCTCAGAAAACAAAATATTCGGACTTTCAACAGTAACTAGGAGTGACTAACACAATGTAAAAATATGATAAAAACAATTTCTTTGGAATTTCCTTTTTTTAAAATTGAGTTAAGCTTTAAAGAAATAATGTTATAATGCTCATTAACCTCGTCAAAATCAAAATAATGATAAGAAGTTGTCCAATATATTACCATCATTTTTTTCACAAGAATAAAAATCAGTGAAAACTTAACATTTATTTAATTTCTTACATCGATATCTATATGCAAAATTAAGATATTGTCTGCAACTTTGAGTTTGCAACCAAATGAAAATGAGTTAGCTGTATGGAATTTTCCTTGTAGCTATAAATCAGTATATTATTTGTCAATTTAGTAACATTCGTTCATCTTATATTCCTTTCAAATTGTGTAGAATATTTTGGGTCGTACGAATCAGATCTTTGCCAGCATCTATCGTTACAAACCGAACTAAACTTCTGTTTATATGACCGTAAAAATGAAAACAAGTATTTACAAAATATATCACTACAGAAAGATGTTTTTACTGTATTATTTCATTGTGTATAGAAAAAGAAATACTTCTGCAAACAATGACATATGTCTATATTCTTTATTATACGTAATCTCTTCTTAACATATTTAAAACATGTACATCCCAATTATTTCATTTTCACCAATTTTAGATAACGAGTCGGGAGAATCCTTTTATGTTCGTGAGGCAGTTGACTTCCTGATGAAATATCTTTAATATTTCGAATGGAAACTGAAAGAGTAGAGTTGAGAATAAAAACTGTTAAAGACAATATTTATTGTCTTCAACATTGGCATAATACGCATTTAAAAATATTTAAAGGGACCTAAATGATCGTGCGATACTAATATCTAAGCTGATAAATACGATAGCATTTCGTTACACTAAAACATTTAAGCTGTTGTGTTTGTATTAAAGTCATACAGATCATTTTAAAGCAATTTTTTCCTTGATTATATCTCATGTTAAGTTATGTTGAAACAAAAGAACAATAACAAAGAACAAACTTGTTAAACATTTTTTATTACAATAGAGAGACACCTGGCTATGTTTTTTTCTTCTAATAGTAAATACCTTTTGAACTTTTTCAAATATTGTAAATGATAGACTTCAAGCAAATTCTCTTACATTCAATACATGTACTTGATGTTATTTTCATTACTATAGATAAATACAATAGAGTACAATTACCATGTATGTCCCCTAAATCCCTTATTTTAGCACATATAGCTATATTTTATGTATATCTCTGGCGACCCTTCGGCCAAAGACCTGCACACGGCGTACACTCAAAATAAGCCTAGGTACGCTCCTGCAAAAGCTCAACAATATCAAACAGTGTGTTAAGAACTTAGAATGCATTACAAGTCCTTTAGAGAACTGTAAAATAAGTGTCATTTGCGCGAAAATTCAGAAGAAAATTAATCGTTGTGTCAAACTGATTAAATCAGCGGACAAATCTCAGGCAGGCTGGCTCGTTGTCAAAAAATACGAACAAGGCCCGGGGGAAAATTGGGGGGGGGGCCAAAAAAAGTTGGAAAAAAGAACGAAAAGAAGCACGAGGAATAGCAAAGGAAAAAAAAAATTAAAAGAAGAAGTCGGCCTGTGGCGATTTTAAAATAACGGGATAAAATGAGAAAGTCACTTATTCAACTTTGCTCAACGTGATTCTCCTTATAACGTTTAAACTTTTTCTAGATCTGTCGGCGACAGATATGCTATCATGGCATCTTTTAATCAAGGGATTAGCAATTTTCGTCTCTGTACAATCAACAACCAGTGGCGACAGCAACATTTTTACGGTCCAAGACCAACTGACCAATGTTTTTTACTGTGGCAAGGTCGGGCACTACCGTTCTACCTGTCCTTACATCTTCAACCGGGAGCCAACCGGAGGCGCAGTCTTCTCAGATTTGGAACCTAAGAAACAGTAAACAAATGACTTGAAAGTTGAGTATAATTCATTCGTTCATTCTTATATCGAAGAAAAGATATTTTTGAATTAAAAGTAAGACAGTTTTTTCAAACATTTTAATGAAGGGCAGATTAAAAAAAAAAGGATGTACTTATAGAAAAATCGTTATCAGATATGGTTATTTTATTCCTCCTTATTCACACCCTAGTTTCAGTTTTCTTGACAAATAATCAGTCAGCTTTAATAAACATTTTTGTTTTAGACGCCATTTCCGAACTATTGATTTCTGGGAGAGTAGTTTTAGAGCAGCCTTTTAAAATAGGAAAATAAGAATCCCGAAAGAACGCCTAACACGAAAATAATGAAAATATTGCAGGCTCGGTTTTATTGAGCCAGTTCATGGACGGTACTGTAAAGTGCAATTTTCCGTCTATGTCCCCTAGCACCGGTTTAAGCAGAATTCAACATTTAAAATGAACTGGTACAATTTTGAATTTTGAAACATCCGCACATGTGTTCATAATTTGGTGGTAATCATTGAGTTAGTGTAATTCCATGAAAAGCGGCATATGGTCCCCAAGTAAAAAAATGTGTGAGCCCTAAATGAAAAAAATAGAGAAAAACAAGAATTACTAAATAAAGCCAAAACGACAAAATTGAAAAATGTTGAAGGCTCAGTTTGATTGAGCCTGTTAATGGACGGTACTGTAAAGTTCAAACTTTCGTCCACGCCCGAGCACCGGCTTTAACAGAATTCAACATTTCAAATGAAAATTGTAAAATTTTTAATTTAGAAACATCCGGAGATGTGTTCATATGTCGGTTAAGTCATAATTTGTAAGCCCTCTTAAAGGTTCTGTATATTGTTTAGACAGGAAATGATTAATTTTAGATTTACGGCGCATTAATCAGTATATTTTGATAGAAAAGATGCTTTTTGAGGATATAGAATTTGCTTTAGAATACGTCAAAATGGTACTCACATATTCCAATTTGATCTCACATCGGGCTACCATCACATAGATATTGCTCCAGAACACCAAACATTCTTTTTTTTAACTAAAGTTTTGAAGTTTTGAGAGAGCTTGTAAAATACTGGCATACTCAAGGCATAACAATAATTGTATATTTAGACGACGGTTGGTCGGTTAATTCCCTTTTTTCATCAGATTTTCGCTGATTCTGATTTGATAAGGACTTCTCTTAATGCATCCGTTTTTTTCTACTTATAATTAAAAATCGGTTTGGGTCATAATATTGACCTGAAAGCAGTCGTAATGAAAATAACACGAGAAAGACTAGATAATTTGAAAAGATAATGTCTGATGCTAAGTCTAAATAGAGTGTCACTGCGCGCCATCTAACAAAAATAACGGGGAAAGAAAACTTCCATTTCATTTTTTCATTGGGGCAGCCCTTTCCCCGCTTCAAAGACCCGCTTTTTTTATGCCCAAAGGTAATGAAGGGAGCTACTGGGGTCGACTAAATTTTTTTTATTCCCAAAGGTAAAGAAACACCCGTCCTGGGAAACGAAATTAAAGCACCAAATCAAATGGATAGAGTTATGTTTCGGTCTGACACTATTAATAATCTTAACATAAAACAGTTGTTTTCTGTTCTTACGATACAATAGTCTATGTCTGTATTCGAATGCTAGTGACGTAGTATGTGCGGCTTTTTTCGCCACATATTGCTAATAGAATTGCACATACGACATGGTCAGATAGAGCAAAACACAAAAGTTCTACTTGGGGATAATTAAAATGTATAAAAAGGGGTATAAGGGCTGTGTCCAATAACCTGAGTGAAAATATATGCTCAAAATATGAAATTTCCGATTATTCTTTTCTCCTTTAATCGATGAAGATGATTGGTGGGTGTCCGATGATTTCTTTCATTTTATTAATTCATTATGGGTGCCATTTACTATAGACCGTTTTGCTAATGTCGATTACAGAAAAACAATCTGTTTCAATTGTAAGTTTTGGAATCCAGAAAACGAGTGCTATTGACGCGTTGTGTTTAGTGTGTTTAGCAAGCAAATGTATTTTGCATTTAATTGACTTTCAGGCTTCAGGTACTTGATTGTGCCGAAATGGCCTTTGGCTGCTTTCTGGCCTCTTGTTTTGCAGACGAATTTTGCACATTGATAGATTATATTTCAGATATCATTAAACCTGGCAATAATACAAAATCTTTGTTTCGATCTGGCCGTTTCAACGGGTCTGTTTTAGCTATTAAATTGGATGCTCGAGCAAAACAGAAATTGAACTTTTGTTTATAAATAGTTTACTCCGCCTTTATCGGTTGTTTGCTTCTATTTATAATAACTTGAGTGTTTTTAGTACAGATCCCTCTCAACACACACCCATACATACGCATGCACGCACGCGCACATACAAATTGTTCTTGTTTTTGTTAAAAGACACATTGGGATTTTTATCGAGCATGCGTATTGTAATCTACTTGAATTCATTGACCTGTTGAAAAGATATAGGGAAAATCGTGAATGTTTACACGATACATACATGTGATTAAAAAAACAAAATAAAATAAGAAAAAATATCAACTTGTCTCAAGTTTACCAGCATGCTTTATTTGTCCAAATTTAAAAGATCTAGCCGATAAATTACCAGAGATCGTGTTTTAAAGTAAATTCGATAATACCAGGAAACAATATTCGTCTTACTTAAGAATAATGATTGCATGGTGCAAACAGATGAAAATAGCTAAAATATATCCCACTTTGAATTTTGACATTGCTTTCATTCTCCTTTTATTGATTCAAAAAGAGAGCTCGTATGCAGTAATTGAACATAGCTTTTATGCATTGAAATGAGTGCACTATTTTAGTGACGCAAAACCCAATGTTATTCTAAAACAGTTAAAGATATTCTATGCAGAAAAAATGGATACCTGCTACACAGTCTCTACCACCAGCGCCATATATGGCATTTCAGACAGATCATTTAAAAAGCACGGAAGGTGGCAAAGTGATCAAGCAAAAGACGGTAATGTTGCCGAAAACTATTCAGAAATGAATATCAGTTACTCAAAACTTAGGAATTTAAAAAAAACGGATCTTTTGAATATAACTATCTTTCAGATTTAAGAGTTAATTGCCTTGGTCGTTTTATACTATTTTTCAGTAATGAAACACCTAACTTTAATATTGTTAAAGGATTTTATCAAGACTTATCAATTTTACATTTTTAGATATCGGTGATAGTTGATTCCCTTTCTTTAGCTGTCGACGGTTTAACCGCATGCCCCTAACCTGGTTCCATGTTATATTTTTCTTTAAATTACGGTGCATACACTGTGTCTTTCCATATATAGTAATTCCTTGTGTTTTTAATGGTAATAGTTTTAAAAGTAATTATGCACGATTTTTCGTTAAAGTTGATAAAATAAAGGTATTCGAGGCATTACACTAACACCATTTGTGAAATTTCTTAGGATATACTTTTTATATATTACGTTTAATCATAAATCAATTAATGGATTTAACATTGTCTTCAACAGATTGTTGATATCTTGTTTTGTCTATTTCAGATTCTTTATATTCATTTTAACATGGATGTAAAAAGTAAAAAAAATGAAGGAGACGAAAGATCAACAGTGCCATGTTTTCATTCCATCTGAACAGCGCCATCTGAACTTAATGCATTTCATATAATGAATGGTTTTTCATTAGACTCAAAATCGGGGATGTGTCAGGTAGGCGATTGAAGCAGCCGCTGATCTAGAGCTTTGGAGCTTCCTATATCACCGACACCCCTTCCCACGACGAAGTAGGGTTCGGTAGCCCGCTTGCAACATTTCTGACTATGGCTTTTAGCTGACCAGAACCGAATGTTCAGGGTGAGCTGTTAGTATCAATGGAAGATGCTCCGTCGTCCGTCGTCATGCGTCAACAATTGTCTTCTTCTCTGAAACTGCTGGGCAGATTTACCTAAAATGTGGTCTGTAGCATCCTTGTGACATTCGCACTTGAATGTGCTCATGACATATCAATTGTCCCCTTTAAGGAGTCAACAGAGCTAAAAATAGAAAGACCTTTAAACATCTACTACATAACTAATTGATTGATGATCACCAAGCTTTGTCTGTAGCATTCTTGGGTAGTATTTTATCAAGTTATGCTCATAATAATTTGATTGGCCCCTTTAAGGGGTATCTAGGGCTAAAAATAGAAAAGCCTTTAAACATCTTTTTCTACAGAAATTTATGATGGATGATCACCAAACTTTGTGTGTAGCATTCTTTTGTAGTCTTATATCAAGTTTGCCAATATAAATTTTAGGGCCGCTAAAGCTAAAAATAGAAATACCTTTAAACGTTTATTTCTACAGAACTAATTGATGGATGATCAACATACTTACACTGTAGCATTATTGGGTAGTCTGTTATCAAGTTTGCTCATATTAATTTGATTGACCCTTTTTAGGGGTCTCTATGGCTAAAAATATGAAAACCTATGTACATCATTTCCTACTGAAATGATTGATAGATGATTACCAATCTTCGTAGCAGTCTTAGATTGTCTTTTATCAAGTTTGCTCATATTAATTTAATTGGCCTCGTTAAAGCTAAAGCTTAAATGCCCAAGTTATGTAGTTCAATCATTGTTTAAACATATTCTAAGGTCAAATTTAATATTAGAAAAAAATATAACAATGGATAATTTCCAAGACTGAAAAGCAGCTGTTTCTGGTAAGCGACTCAGGGCCATCACGGCCCTCTTGTTCCAAGTATATTGTATTTGATTGCTTTGAAATAGAATTTCTTAGAAATCTAATTTCAATAAGTTTGTTTGTTTGGGTCGGGGAGCAGAACACGAACGTTCTAAAAGTGCACTTGCAGTTTATCTTCAGGTATTGATCAAAGGAGTTGTTTCTTTGTTTCCTGTAAATCCTTTTGGCAATTAAGCGGGACGGCTTAACGGCATGCCCCCTAACCTTGTTTTATGTTGTATTTTTCTTTAAAGATGTTTGAATGCAGGCAGAAATATAATGAATGATAATAGATAATGTATGCTCGTTTGAGAGGATCGAATAAGAGCATAACGTATTTTATATTAACCAGTCACAATGTCATCATCCAGGCTTGGTGTAATGAATATTGGTAATGAATGCATTACCTTTCCTGAGAGTGATGCAATGTAATGATACTGCATGCCAATTTGCAGTACTTGAAATTGAACTGGAATGCGAAATTCAGGTAAATAAGTTGCATTACTATGCATTACTTTGCATTACTTTACCAAACCTACTGCGTTATATATTGTATCATGGATGATCCAAAAAACACATTCACAAGATAAAATTGTGATGGCCTTAATCAGACAAATAAAATATATAATCATGAAACTTCAACGTCCCATCCAACTTTGATGTCTGCACTGATTTATAACATTAGTATCAATTGAAGCGTTTATTGTACTTGCAGGCGTGTACATTGTTCTTGTTAGTGTAAATTACAATTTTACAATTAAATAGCAATTATTATAGACCTGAATGAATTGAGTGAATACTAACAAAATACCGTTACAATCTAATTATATTACCAATCTGATATTTTAACACCTTTATGAAAAGCCGTGCTACCAACCATAACCCTTTATGCAAGATAAAATAACTATTTGACACTTGCCTTTGTTAGACAATTGGGCACATTAGCACATTTTTTGGAATTTTCCTTGTTACATTATGTCAAGCTGCCATGTGCCAGACTAATAATCACTAAATGCATAGTCAGCAAGTTTATGTAAATTCAGTTTGGTTGTATTTTAATTTAAAGGCAAAACACAAAGTGAATATCTTGAATCTTGAGTCATCTATAATAAAGGCAGATAATCAAGCAAAATCACAACATTTGTGCAAGAATCCTCTTAATCTTCAACAAGTATACTCCAAACAATCCTTAGCAGTTAAAAGCCATATTTTTATGCCCCCTTCGAAGAAGAGGGGGTATATTGTTTTGCTAATGTCGGTCTGTCTGTCGGTCGGTCCGTCGGTCTGTCGGCCTGTCCGTCGGTAGACCACATGGTTTCCGCTGATTATCTTGAAAAGTATTTATCATAAAGTCTTCATATTTCACATAGTTATTGGTCAGAACTAGTAGATGACTCCTATTGATTTTGGAGTCACTAGGTCAAAGGTCAAGGTCACAGGGGCCTCAAATATCAAAATGGTTTCCGCTGATTATCTTGAAAAGTATGTATCACAAAGTCTTCATATTTCACAAAATGATTGGTCATAACTAGTAGATGACCCCTATATATTTTGGGGTCACTAGGTCAAAGGTCAAGGTCACAGGAGCCTTAAATGTCAAAATGGTTTCCGCTGATTATCTTGAAAAGTATCTATCACATAGTCTTCATATTTCACATAGTGATTAGTCATCACTAGTTAATAACCCACATTGATTTTCGGGTCACTAAGTCAAAGGTCAAGGTCACAGGGGCCTTAAATGTCAAAATGGTTTCCGCTGATTATCTTGAAAAGTATGTAACAGAAAGTCTTCATATTTCACATAGTGATTGGTCATCACTAGTAAATGACCCCTATTGATTTTGGGGTCACTAAGTCAAAGGTCAAGGTTACAGAGCCTTAAATGTCAAAAGGGTTTCCGCTGATTATCTTGAAAAGTATTCATCACAAAGTCTTCGTATTTCACCTAGTGATTGGTCATAAGTAGTAGATGACCTCTATTGATTTAGGGGTTATTAGGTCAAAGGTCAATGTCACATTCGCCTTAAATGTCAAAATGGTTTCTGTTGATTTTTCCATAATTGAACACTTCCATGTACCAATTTTTGGCAAGTTTCTGTAATAAAATTACCAATTATGTGAGTCAATGGCTAGAAAGGGGGGTATATTTGTCGTTCGACATTCTTGTTTTACATAGCTGCCGATTTTTTATTGTAAATATAAGCTACAAAAGATCTTAGCTTGGTTAAAAGAAAATGTCTTATGCTTAAAAGTAATGGTGATGATACTGCATTACTTGGTCCAAGTACTGGTAATGTACTGCATAATTTGCCCAAAATCAAGTAATGGTACTTGTATATTCATGTCTTAGTCTTATTAAATTATCAAGAACCAACTTTTTTTTAATTCAGCACAACCGTGCAAGTCTTAATCAGATTTGATTTATATACATAATTAGTATAACTATAAAGAGAAGTGTGTGTGTGTCCCTGTTCCTTATGCTAAACAAAGTCTTATTACGGCAGTTGTCTATGCAATTATTCAGATATCAGTATTATCGAAACAAGTCCAAAGCATTGTATGTGCTGCATAACTACAATTCGTTTAAAGTAACCATTTTTGGCCAATGTACTATACACCTTACCTGCGTGGATCAACAGCGAATTTCAATTTTACGAGAGTTATGTTCGATTATAGGTCTACCAAATGGCTTTTACCTCGATTCAGTGTTGTTCCTTCGAGGTTTTTGATTCCAGCCGTTAGTGTCATTAATGAATGATAACTTAATGGTCCCGGTACACAAACTTTGACCTCTCTATGAGACCTTGATTTTGGTAACAAGAACCTCGATTATGTGCAATGGTGAACATTTGTGTCAAGTTACGCTCGGCCCCGAACAAGCATTTTTAATGACCTCTAAGTGTGACCTTAACCTTTAACCTAGAGACCTCGTTCATGCACGTGACACTGCTTCTCATAGTGGTTAACATTTCTGTGAAGTTTCATTAAAATCCCACTATGCGTAGAGGAGATATGCTCTGGACAAAATGTCTATATTTTATAACATTTAATAACCTTAACCTTGCATATTTTAAGCTTAATTACATGTTTCACACCAGTAGTTATGATAATGAATATTTGTGTTTCAATCCCTCAATAAATGATTACTAACTGGTCGGAATACACATGTCCATATTTTTTATCAGAGGTTTGACCCCTATGTGTGACCTTGACATTGACTGCAGGGACCTAAATTCTGCAGGCGACACTCCGCCTTACAATGGTAAATATTTGTGCCAAGTTATATTAAAAACCTTCTACCCTCTATGCATGTAGCAGTTTTGCTCCGGACAAATCTCTACATTTTGTCATTTTAGTGACCTTGACTATCATCATTTAGTGACCTTGTCCTTGCTTATACTAAACTAAATTGTATGTTTCACACCAGTAGTAATGATATATCGATTATGACCATTTGTGACGATGGCACATTTAGCATTAATTTTGAGAACTTCTGTCGCAAGACAAATTAACATTCTAGAAACGGGGATAGCTGACAAAATAAGTAATCCACAACTGCCGACGGCATCATTATTCACCGCAACAGAAAAAAAAATGTGCATGAGTGAAATATTCGCTAACAAGAGAAAAGGTGAACACACGTCGATTGATTGCGCAAAAGGTAACACACGTGGAGAAAAACTAACTTGTATTAAAACCCAAACGCATGTGTTTCAATTGTTTGGGAAAATACCAAGTTTCAGAATGTCGTTTTAAGTTCCGATGCAAGAAAAACCAGCGAAAGCACTTTTCTAGTATTTGTGACAAGCTATCGAATTTTGGTTTTGATATGCATGCGTCATTATTCATAAGCTATAATTCCGGCCAAACAGGAAATACAGGAACTGCCTAATTCTATTCACTTACACATCAAAGATCGGACATTTTACTCAAGACTGCTGTCGCTGAAGTATTTTTGCAAGATGATACGAAAACTAATATAAACATATTATTTGATAAAAGTGCTCAAAGGTCATTTATCTGAGAAACTCAAATTCAAACACACTGGTTCGGACACTATATCATTAGCATCTTTTGGCGGCAAAACAGAACAGTGTCGTCATAAACCCACAGAGTGTTTCTACACGTCTTACATGTAGATACCATAACACTTATTGCACTTATTGTACCAACCATTGCTGAACCATTACCTTACTTTCAATGAAATATGAAATGTTTGAAATATAATTATTTGACGTCTTAAACTTGCACATCCTATTTCCGACATTGACGACGATTTCGTGATATCACTCTTTATCGGTGTAGATTATTTTTGGCAGATCGTACTGAATAAGGTCGTTAAGTGTGGGCATACGGCTTTGAAATAAAAGCCCGGTTATTTAAGAAATAATATGTCCCAAACTGTGATTTTATCGCTCAATAACATCACTGTTTGGAGTTCGGATGCGAGGAATTATATCACGAGGGCGTAGCCCGAGTGATATAATGATGCGCATCCGAACGACAAACAGTGATGTTATCCAGCAATAAAATCACCGATTTGGATATATTATTTCGATTCTAACACGACATAAACAAATAAATGCTGCCGTACCTGCTATTAAGCAAAATTGCGCCTGATTTTTTCCGTACTTATTGTCAGCGCGTCGGATTTTATAGTGGTTACGTCACATGTATAATGATTACGTCACATGTCTAAATATAGAACGTCAAACAGTGACTCTATTGCATAATAACACACACTTTCGGTTCTTCTTTGTTCAATAGGGAAAAATGCGGGTCGTGTTAGAATTACTGTTAGGACCCTTTACGGATGCTAAAAAATGGCCGTCATTTAACGATATGTTAAATGTCGGCGCAACCTCATGTCACAGATCTTTAGAGGTCTCTGAAGTTAAAATCTATGGACATATTAGAAAATGCGACTGATAAATCTACTTCCGGTATACTTAAAGCATTAAGAGAAAACTGCATGGCGTACACAGATTGACGCAATGTTCCCAAACCGCCTTAGGAAGAAGTTCATTCTGTAAATCTCTGTGACTCATTTCAAGAACAGTTATCTATGGTTTCACAGACCTATATGGCTTACCCCACCTGACAGTTGGCCTGTTTGGCAAGAAAGATATACTAACGTTACCATGACAACGTTAATTAACCAAGGAACTAAGCCAAATGATACAGCTTTATCATTAAGCAATATCAGTTTCATAGACAAGTCAAGGATCAGTTCGTTGGTAAAGCTGCTCTGAGATACAGCTTATGTCCTGCGTATTATATTCAAATGTCGAGAAGGGAGTCATACGATGATTAGAGATATTAACTACAGACGAACTACGCAGAGCTGAGGAGCTGTATGTACGCAGCTGCCAGATGTCCAAATATCAAGCAGAAATAGAAGACACAAAAATAGAAGACACAAATTCAAAATGAAACAACTTTAATTATGTAGACAACTTCAGTTATTCATAGACGATGGCATATTTAAGTGTCATAGTCGTGTCCATAAATTCTCCATTAGACGAACTTACTAAGTTCACGTACATACTACAAGCTAAGCATCCAATTCTACAACTATCTAATCATCAAAGAACTAACACTTGAGTGTTAATGTTTTGCTTTTGCAAACACTTTTATTTCACGTCACTGGGTGTGTAATGTTAATTATCCATAGACAAAATGGAGTAATTATCACTGTTAATTCAAATGTACCATGTGGCTAGAAAAGATATGAAAAAAACTATATTAACAGTGTAACAATGAACTATTTGTTTGAGGTAATAAATTAATTTTGTGAGTAGTAACATCTCTCGTACAAATAAAGTTACCCTCGACTTTCGCCTCTTATAATAGTCCGCTCTTGCCCACAAAACATTTGCACTAATTATATAATTTTATAAAAACAGATGGGTCTATTGAACGTTTGTGGATAATTCTTATTCGATTTTAATGTCCTGCTTCTTGTTCTTACGTGGACTTTGTTGTACCTATAATATGCATATTTTTCTATTCCGTTCGGTATTTTATGTATAAAAAGTTCCAACACATAATTATTACTTGGTCCCTCGAAGTATTTTTAAGTGCACTGAAATAAAACGAATAAAGAAAAAGAAGTTATAAATGATTCGTTGATTTTTCTGCAATGACAAAAGATATATTAAGTAGAATGTTAATTTCTGTTTATGTCTCATCTTTTGCGATATCTAAATACATCAAGTATCTAGTGCATATTACGGTAAAGTTAAAAAAAAGCAATTAAACATGGGCGAATAATAAATTTCGCAATAAGCTCTTTTCAAGTTTTAAGTCAATATTATACGCTTTATCACGCTTTGCTGTAAACGTATAATACCATTTTTAACACTTTATGAACCGTAAGTTAACCCTTACAATGAAGATAAAATGATGGTTTTGTTAATGCACACAAAGCATTTAAATAATGACAGATACTTAATTCTTCACATTGGACAAAAACAACGTTTAAGTTTTTTAATTGTGTGTTAACATAGATAATATATTAGGCTTATTGTGGATTTAATCTTTACCAATAAGGTATATTATTTTCTATTTCATTAATATAAAGTTTATTTTTGTATAACAATACCATATACATATAATTAGGTTATTCCTTATGTAATTAGATCATGCCACGACAACCATGATTATTTTAACTTTAATTGATTAATTTGCTAAACAAATCTCATTGTAAGAAAAATTAACGAAACAGTACAAACAAACCTCATAACTGGATATACTTTTTTATGTGTCATGTCAAAAATATTTTAATTGAAGGCTTGTAAAGTTTAGAAAGAGGAAAGTCAAACTATTTATTTCAATCATAGAATTGTACCTATAGCATGAGTGTTTATTTGTATAACAATAAATGATATTCACGACAATGGCAATACGTTTTCTAGTTTACTATTCATGACTGTATTATGCAAGCATCATGCGTCTTGTTATCATTTTTTAAAGTATTTTTTCTTATTAATTACTTATTTATTGATCGTGATTAAATTGGTTATCCTTGTTTCTAATATATGAGTAAAATCAGTTCGTGTTATTGTGATGCATTACAATAAATTAAGCTGGAAAAGTTTCCCAATCTATTTGGGCAAACACCGAATACGAGAAAATTTCTGTAAATTAATTATTGAAAAGTAGGTTTTACAAGCAATATCTTTTATCCAACCATAACCAAATTATAAATATAGTCAACATGTGTACAGTTTGTACTCTCGGTGTTTTAAGGTAGCACACCTCTAATATACTATCTCCACTTTGAAGAGTATTCAAACAGGCTAGAATCACTGTCAAGTGTATTGAAAATGAGGGGCGTGGGTTCAAACCCTAGAAGGGGCAACTTTTTTCTTTTCTTTTTTTTCTTTTAAGTTAAACATTTTTTATGAATCACTCAGATCCGTAATGGCAGATAAATCTGTTTCATTTTAATTATATAAATATTGTAGGTATTTATTTGATAAAAAATGCCAAATTTAATAGCAAATATGATACCAGATATTTTCAAAGTTTAATAAAAATAAAAAATACACGGTAAAAGTATTATATAATTTGCAGGACAAACCAATATACATTTAAGAAAATTTAGGCAAACTTTGAAAACATTCCCTCATTGTGGAAAAGTTAAAGGATATTTTAAATATGGCTTTTTACGTAAGGAAATGGTAAAGTAAGTGTTTAAAGTGGAAGGGTTAGGGTTACATTTTTATACATATTAAAAGCATATTATTTGGAAAAAATCGTTTTCTTGTTTTATATGTTATCTGAATGTCATTATTTGTTTCTTAACAATGGATAATAAGAAAACACTTTTCATGTGATGATATTATAGATTATTTAGAGTTTCCTAATTTCTGAAAAAAGCCCTTCTAATGGCAAAGTTTTAGTTAAGAAAAATGTCTATAACTTATAAACCACATGGTAAATTTTGTTTAAATTTTGCTTACAGGTAACATTTGAGGAATATAACTGTCCTATGTAGTCAATTTTACAGTTCCCAGTAGTGTCCATTAGAGGTGTTCTACCTTAAAACATAATGGTTAGTAGAATGTTAAGTATTTGTCTATGCATATCTTCAAGTTTTCTTAATCTAAGTGGACTTGTACCCGATATAGTTATTTAGCGAAGGTAAGACCGAAAAACGTAACCGTTACGCGTAATCATTATAATTGGTTCGATTTCCTTATAAGAAGATTGACTGAAAGAGCCGAAAAAAATGCAATTGTCCTTTTATTTTTTTTTTTAAAGTAAGTGATCTTGATAAATTACGTGTCGAAGAAAAATGTTGTTACTGCATTATATTTATTAAATATAGTTATGTCTCCTGATTTAGGAAACATATCTTTCTTACGCTGCTTAAGCGGAGGTTGGTTGCTTGTACTTTCCAGTGCCGTGCATGAACAGGCTAAATCAAACCGATTATGAAATATTTTCAATTTTTACCGTTTGGACCATTCTTAAGGGGTTCATATTTTTTGGGATTTCCTTTTTGCTTTTATTTGAAATTATAAGCATTGTTATCTTTATATAAACCTATAATTTATTTATCGTACTTTAAAATTAATTGAACTTAAAGGACGTCTGTATGTTTTTCACTTTGTTTTGTCATTGTAATAATTAAATTAAATTAAATTGATTAAAACTGTTATATTTCACAGGATTGTGTCATGCATCAGGAATATCGTGCCATCTCAACAAGTAAAAGTGCACCAGAAACAGGTAAGCATTCAATATAAACTTATCAAGGGGGAGAACCCAACAGTCTTTAGACACCGGGTTAATTTTTGCAACGAAACGGTATTACGTATTGAAACGAATACAATGTTTCTCTTCTTATAGCCGGTGCCATTTTTACAGATAACGACTTCAACGTCGTTAATCGTGTACGTTTTTCGCAATTTCCAATATTATAACGGCTTTACGCGTTTTTAATACATTTTACGGTTCGCGACGGAAAAAAAATCATTATTATTATTATTATTATTATTATTTGTATTATTATCACTTGTGTTTAATAATTTCTATATCTTAGCAAAAGAAGGGTGCGAAATCGAACAGGTTTTTACGGAAGTGATATCCGGAAGTGATATCCGCTTGAAAAAATAGCTTAGTGATCCTTCTTATTGTGTCTTGTTATAATCGAAAAAATATCGATCTGAGCGGTGTTTATCGGCTATTTAACACCGGTTGTGTCTTTTAAATGCGAAAAAATTGGCCACTCAGGCAAACGACATTCGTGGTCAATTTCTACGCATCAAAACTCCAAACCAGCGTTGAATAGCCGATAGACACCGTTCAGACTGATATAGTTTCTTACGTTAAACCCTTTAACTGAAAACTGTAATGTATATAAAAAGTATTTTTGAGAGTATAAATATGTACCAGTAAGCAATATTAAATATATTCCATTGATTTTCATTGTTTTTTAATTGTTTTTTTTTGGGGGGGGGGGGCAAAATACGGTAATATTAACAATCGAAAAGCAAAAAATTCTTAGGTTTACACCCCAAACTTGACACAAAATAATTGTTTTAAAAATAGCACTCATTTTTTTTTTTTGCAGATGATTTTTGAACATCTGAATAGTTCTTAATTATTTACAATAAATTGTCAAAAGTTAAATTGACAAGTTAATGAAGTTTATAGTAAATTTACTGTATATTGAACATTCAAAGGTTGTATATTTATTTGTTTTTTAGTCTTCAATGAAGTTTCAGTCTTTTATAAACATTGATCATTCTTTTTTCTAAGAAAGAGTTTAAGGGTTTCTACGCTGATTTGATGTCGAGTTGTTGAAACAACAAAATTTGAAAACTATATATAACGTTGTAGTCGTTCAATCACCAAGTTTGGGGGAAAGAAAAAAACGTGTACGTTCTAATACATCTCAGGTATGCAAAGGATATGGATCTAAAAAAAAGTGAGCATCCGTAAAAATATTTATGCATTTACGTTGATCCTGATGTGGGCTATAACACAATATGTAAAGGAGAAGATAGGTCAATCACAGGGTACTTGAAATCTTTAAACAATAATATAAAATTTTTACGCTTTTTTGTAATATTTATTGAGATTTGGCCGATTAAAAATTTATAAAATAATATGTGCATTAGAGATTCATCAATTATATTATTATACAAATTAACATTTAGATTGCGCAGAGTGGTTTAGAAAAATATGAAGACATCGTTATTGGTGTTGTTTCCTCAATGTACGGTTGCTTGCTAAATTATCATTCGGTTGCTTGGGAAATTAAAATAAACAGTTGCTTAAGAACCAACTATTTTGTAACTTCTTGATATTTTTGTTTGTTTTTTAAATTAGCTAATGTTTATGAATTTAAGATCTTTAATGCTTAATTGAAATCTAAAACACTTAGATATAAGTTCATTACATTCTAAAAAAGTTGCAACACTTCATTTTTTTCAAAATAACTGTTCTGAAAATCAATATATATCATGCCAATTTGTAATATACCGGAGGTAAATTAAGTAGAATTCACTACATATTCGCTAGTTTTTAAATACGTGTACGAGATATAACTGTAAGATATACACGAGAATTCTTACCTAGAAGATTTCTTATTTTGAAAAATTGAGCTGGAAAGGTGATAAATATTTCGATCTAAAAATTGTCCACTAACTTAAAAATAGGTTTTTATTTCCAGTCCCTCAAACATTGATTTTTACAAGACTTTGCTTTCCAAAACGCCTCAAATGTATTGTTAGCCCATTCCATGTTTTGTTCCGTGTTATTTGATATTTGACATTGTACCTGCGCGTCAAGGTCCGCGTCGGAAATCTTTCTCCAAAGCGTTTAATTTTTTTCTTAATTCTAAGTTTTTCTTATAAACCTAGGTCAAAGTCAAGCAATAAGAAGTGCCGAAATGATCCAGTTGTACATCATTTACTAAATCATTCATGTCAGTAGACCTATGTTACTTAAAACATCTCGATTTCTGTTAATGTCTGCGAAAGGGACAACTCCGTCTCAGTAACTTTTTGACTATTTAAGTCCAAGCCTGCGATAATGACAGGGCTTTGACGCCGAATAAGGAAAACGGGATCACTATTACTTCGACAGCAATGGATCGGAGGCACATAATATGTGTATTTCTGTGTATTTATTAAACAAGAACCGGTTGAACCGGGTGATGCTCCCCTAGAAGGTTCTGGACACAGGCAAAATGAACAAAGGGCAAAAACTCCAATATTAGGCAAGGAGGAGTTATGTTGTTTTTTTTTGCACTTCACTTCTATTCTATGAGATATATCTATCTATAAAGTTTTCTGATGATATCTCTTATAGTTTCAGAGCTATGCCCCGAGTAAAATCCAAAGTGTAAAAATGAACAAAGGACAATAACTCCAAAGTTAGACCAGGCTTTGTTAAGGTTCTTTAAGCATTGCAGTTCTATCCAATGATATCTAGCTGCATACAATGTTTCATGTTGATATCTCTAATAGTTTTAAAGTTATGTCCCGGACAAAAGTCAAAAAGTAAAAATAAACAAAAGGCAATAACTTCAAAATAAGGCAAGGCAGAGTAATGATTCTTAAGCACTGCACTTCTACCCAATGAGACCTATCTGTCTACAAAGTTTCATGTTGATATCTCTTATAATTTTAGAGTCATGTCCCGGACAAATGTCAAAGTGTCAAAATGAACAAAGGGCAATAACTCCAAAAGTAGGCAAGACAGTGTAACAGTTCTTGTGCACTGCAAACCTACTTAATGAGATCTATCTACCAACAAAGTTTCATGTTGATACCTCTAATAGTTTTAGTGTTATGTCCCGGACAAAGTTCAAAGTGTGAAAATAAACAAAGGGGAATAATAAAACAATTATGCAAAGCTCAGTTACGGTTCTTCTGCATTGCACACTTACTCAATGAGATCTATCTGCCTACAAATTTTCATGTTGATACCTCTTATAGTTTTAGAGTTGTGTCACGGACAAAGTTCAAAGTGTAAAATAAACAAAGGGGATAATTCAAAAATAAGGCAAGGCAGAGTAACGGTTCTTGTGCACTGCACACTAACTTAATGAGATCTATATGCCTACAAATTTTCATGTTGATACCTCTTATAGTTTTAGAGTTGTGTCACGGACAAAGTTCAAAGTGTAAAATAAACAAAGGGGATAATTCAAAAATAAGCCAAGGCAGAGTAACGGTTCTTGTGCACTGCACACCTACTCAATGAGATTTATCTACCTACAAAGTTTCATGTTAATACCTCTTATACTTTTAGAGAGTTATCTTTCGGACAAAGTTCAAAGTGTAAAAATAAACAGAGGGGAATAATTCATAAAGTAGGCAAGGCAGAGTTACGGTTCTTGTGCACAGCACACCTACTCAATGAGATCTATCTACCTACAAGTTTCATGTTGATACCTCTTGTTATTTCAAAGTAATGTCCCGGACAAGAAAAGCGGACGGACGGACGAACGTTCCAACATTTTGGGTTTAGGGGCTATTTTCTTTGTTATTTTCTTTGTTTTCTTAAGGGCTACTAGCCCCGAAACCCTTTGATCACGGAATGAACCTATTGTTCTCTTTTGTTCTCTTTACTGTTATATAGCCCCTAAACCCAAAATGTTTGCTCGGACGGACGGACGGAATGACGGACGGACAAGGCAGCGACTATATGCTCCCCCAAAATTTTTCGGGGAGCATAAAAATAGTCTAATTTTAGCTTTAATAATGCAGGTATTGCGAGGGACAGTAAATCTCCAAGCAAATGTCGTGATGGTAATGCGATAAAACAGTAACAGAATGAACAATCGGATTTTACTCGCTTTATTTCCTATGATTGGCCCTTGTTGTCGCCACATGCGCTGATACTACATGTACTTGTTGGTAAAGTCCTCGTTAATGTTCAATAGGTAATACATGATTTTTGTCTTTTGTCTATATCATGGACTCAACTTCTATTTCAAGTTGTGTTTAAATGACAAAACCAAAAATAAAAATTTCACATCCTTTTAATCAACATTACAAAATTATTTAAACCAAGCCAACAAATATTTACAGTTAGCATCAACTATAGTGTGTTTGTTTTTACCGGTCAATTATGAATACATGATATTATTTAATTTTACCCATGAAATATGGTGTTATATCAGTCAAATATATTTCATATTTTTTTAAAATAAATATGAAATATAAATATGAAAGTGGGCGGAGTCAAAACTCATATTTATTTTAAGGGACTTCTTTCGCCGTTTTGTTTGAAAAATCTGATAAATACAAAACACATTTTTCTTGAATATTGTTTTGAAAATTATCTAGCATGATAGAAAATGGTCTAAGAAAATTAATCCGAACACCAATATCTTTAATTCAGTAATTAACGCTGTACAGACGTTTAAAGAGTTGTTTACATGACGTCACAATGTAGCGCCAAGCAGCGCGTGCTTACGCATAATTACTGAGCGCTGTACAATTGCAGTTGGTAGCAAGCAAGGGGGTTCGTTACCATTTTCATTGATAACGAAATTAAATAAAAAGGTTATTTTTTCGTTTTTTGTGAAATATGGTATATATTTTCACACAACATGATAAATGCCACATATATGTGGCATTTTATCATGTTTCGTGAAAATATATTCCATATTTCACGCAAACGAAAAAATATCCTCATAGTACTCATTTAAATATCCGATCCCACTTCAGTTTTGTCCGTGTAGTTTACGATAATTAATATGGAGTATATATCAAATGTTTTAAAAGTAACACGGTCATCCTCACAATGCCTGATATGTGAGAGGTCTGTGGTTCGATCCCTACTGATGCCATTGTTTTAGAACTACACTGTCTTTAGTTTGCAGTATATTTCAATGGAAATGGCAGAGTGCTTGCATAATTGTCTGCACGGATATGAAACAATTTAGAAACAATGTTTTGTCTCGATTAGTATTGTGTTTTTCGGCATTGAAATTACATCTTTTGATTTTAATCCCCATGTTATTTAAAAGGAGTATAGACGTTACCATAATAAGTGCAAAACATTATAATACAAAACGAGCCGCATAAAAAATAAAAGCCTCAATGTTGAAGATATAAATAAGAAAAAAAGCATGACCTACGCAGTCTCGATCTTAAAACAAGTACCGCAGTGAGAAATAATGAACATGTAGTTTAACCTATTGCGATATAATGCTCAGATTAATTT
The DNA here is from genome assembly GCF_026571515.1 of Ruditapes philippinarum. Taxonomy (NCBI): domain Eukaryota; kingdom Metazoa; phylum Mollusca; class Bivalvia; order Venerida; family Veneridae; genus Ruditapes; species Ruditapes philippinarum. The sequence goes on from NW_026859629.1 coordinate 117,803, forward strand.
CTTTACAGATACAAATTAAATCACAGCTTACCGCGTACATCTCGCGGAACTTACCAAACAGATATCGAAGATTAATATAGTATGTGCATTGACCAAGCTATTGACTTGTTAATAAAATCAAACAATACAGTAGATTGAACGTTTCAGTTAACACGCAAAACGCACGCCCTGGAAAAAAAAGCATGCACGTTACACGCTAAACGAACGAACATTATAATTATGCACACTTTAACAAAGAAATACGCAGACGCACACAAAACGATATACACTTAACAACTTTTATAAGTGTGCACCATTTATGTCCCTATAACTTTTTCGTTTATCAATATATTTCTACAAAATTTTGCGTGCTGACTATTGGCTGCATTTCTACAATTTTCCCGTGTTAGACCATTACATTAATGTTTTAACAGGATCCAATTGAAAATTGTGAAGGTTGAAAAATCGACAATTCAGATAGAAGCCTGGAAATGCGTGAATTCATGAATAAAATTGTAAAAAAATGGTAAATTTCATGATGAAGATACAAAATCCGGCAATCACTGAATTTTTAATTATTACATTTATCTGGTGTCTGTTTGTACTACGAACCCATCATATAACAATGATTGATTTTGACCAATTATTCAACATAATTGAGAACCAGGCGACATGTATTAGAATTTTAACAGCGCCGTAAAACTTTGCCAAAAATGAATGTGCCTTCTGTATTTTTTAAATTTTCCGATCAAATTTTTCATCCAATAATGTTATTATTTGATTGCACCTTTGTAAAATATAAAATTATAATTTTGTTTACTGTCATATATGTTTGTTTTAAATATTTTTGATACTGTAAATTAATTTTATGTTAGTATAAATATATTTAAAGTGAAAAACAAGCAATTTGCTTATGTGGATTGTAGGCTGAATGTTTCTATATGATTCTTATCAACAATTAATGTGAAAATATTTTTCATAAGGATGATATTGTAGATTTTTTAGAGTTTCCTCATTTCTGTAAAATAGCCCCTGAAATAGCAAAGATTAAGATCAGAAAAATATCCATTACCCATAAACCATATGGTAAGTTTTATTAAAAGTTTGCATAGAGGTGTCTTAGAAGGCATATTATGGCCATATATTGTCCATTTTACAGTTCCTTTTAGTGTCAATACTACCTTAAAAAGCGTTTTATTAACTAAGGAAAAATTGAATATTTGTTTTTCTTTTAACGTCCCTTAAAATGTATACGCAGTCTAAATGCCTAAAATAAATAGGATTCAACTACTCAAATCTTTTGGTACATCATTTCCCCTACCCTTTTTGATAAATCACTGGGTGTTTTCACAAAATATCAACACCTGAAGCTCAAGCTAAAATTTAGATTTAAATTTGCTTTTTTATCTGAAATTAAGCGCTTTGTACGGAAGACTATTGAGGCCGTTTTGAGTACAAAGTTAGAACTTAGATGTTAGATCTTAGAACTTAGATCTAAAAACTCAGGTCTTAGCTTTTAGAACATAGAGGTTCCGTATAGGCGGGAAATCGCCATAATTACTGCAATATAGACAATACTATGGAAGTGAGATAAACTTTTATTTTATTTCTTTAATTCTAGTTTCAATTTAAAGAACTACATATATATAGCTAGAACGTTTAAAGATTAAGTTATTATATATTATATATAAGGACCTGGTAAAATAACAACCGATTTCAACAGGAGACAAAGGTCAACCAAGCTTACTTCAACAAGCGGGGACAAATTAACTTCATAAGTAGCTGTTTTAGCCAGTTCTAGCTATTTTAGCCGAACATGGCTACCAAAGATTTCTTTGATGAGGGACACAAGCTTTGAAACTGGTATATCTGTTGCCTGTATTTATGTATTCCCCAATTATCGAATTTGAAACAGTATTTAAAATTGTGTATCTAATAGTTTTATAATAATTTAAAAAATCGGTTTTCTAATATGTATTAAAATAATTGGATTATTTTTCCAATTGCAGAGTTTTCTTTATCTCATTTCTGGATTATTAAAATTGACTTTAAATTAGCATGGGAGTTTGGAATTTGGCTTTTTGTTATTACACCAGTAACGAGTGTTGTAATCACAGATTGAGTTATCATTCTCGAAGGGGCGCATTTAACAAGACTAGAACTCATTAACTTTGTGTGGCATGTGAATGGTTACGACAAGTTAAATCCATGTTGAATGTGCATCCTAGGAGCAATCTGTGCAGTCCACTCATTGTATGGCTTAAACAGTATCAAACAGCGACAACCCGCCGGCAGTGATAACGTCATACTACGCAGAGACATAAGAAGAGCTGAAAATTCAACACTAGCATTGCTGCAACATTTTTTCAGAAAGTGTTTTATGTATGGAAAGTGTGTAGCAAATCAGCGTTAAGAATCCTGGTACGGATTATTTCGTAAACAAGGTTGCACTGACGGATTTCATTTTTTAAGGATCTTATTGATCACAAATCCTGTACACATGAAATGTCTAAAGATGTTTATGGATTTGATCTAAGCAGAACTCTACGTGACAAGCTAAACACAAAATAATTTTAAATACCTTTCGGAAGACCGGATAAAATGTATTTTGTACATGGAATCTATATGGTGGCATAACTGTGGTCATCGTGTTGATCAAGGAGACATAAAAAACTTAATGGATCACTTAAAGGGTCCCATTGACACGGAAAAACTTGTTCGAGTATTGTCGTCGAATAACGGAAAGCCATTAAACGAACCTTGAAGTTTTACATATAATTGTGGAACATTTTGACAATGACTTACAATAACCATGCAATTGGGTTTTGTGTTGGCATTCATAATTATTAATTATAAATTATATTATTTATAAACTACTATGCTAAATATATTGTTAATTATATATTGTAATTCTAACAAAAGATTTATGTGATTACAGACACTTCAACCTGTGTGTTCTTAATATATCATTTGTGCTAAATGATGCCAGGAATATTTTTGAAAAAACTATTGATCTGTTTCAAGATGTTAATGGGAGTCAAAGCTTCAATAAATTGTCCAATCAAAGTGTGTGTTTATTCTACATTTAAAATAACATGTATGTGCACTTTGCATTAGCCGTAAATCCTTCCGTGTTTCCATTTCTACTAGGTCAAGATCACTGTGGCCACTTAAATGAAAGATAATAATAGCCTTAATTTAACTAAGTGCACTTTTGTATTAACTTTTGATGAAATTATCAGCGGTTTGATACTGATTGGGGTTACCATGATATATAAGTAAATTAAAAGACAAAATTTTGTCTTTAGTTATGTAGTATTGAAAAACAATTGCAATTTGCTACAATTTTCTAAGGTGACAAAGGGACATCATTCTATCTTAGAACTTAGATATTAGAACCAAGACATTAGAACTTAGTTTTTAGAACACACTCAAAATATATTTATGAAGGAAAGGTAACTCTGTTCTCAAACATGAAACTTTATTCAAGTTACAGTGAACTTCAAAACATGATACCAGACACTTATCTCATTTATAACAAAAATAATATCACAATCTCAACAAAAACATGTCAATGGCATACCCCTATGCACACTCAGGAAACAGTTAATACTTACAGCGCTGTTACAATAATATTTATGGTAAAGATCAATGGTATATGTTGGTGTTCATCGACTATTTATAAAAAAAAGAAGTTCCTTTGAACTCAGGGATACCATGAGACAAAAAGGTCAATAAATGCTGAAGTCATGGTAAAATCCAATAAAATCTAGTTCCAACATAATTCTCTTATATTGTGGAAACTCCAAAATTCTGGAAACAAAGTGATCCCTCGAAAGCATTAATAACAACAAAATAGCATAAGAATTGCGGACTCGGTTTGATTAAGTCTATACATGAGTGATAATGAATAAGTGTAACATCCCTCACGCCCAAGGCTGTAAAGTGTACAACGGATGTTCTTAAGCATGGTTCAGATAAAATAAAACAAACACAATAAAGGGTTAACAAAATACTTATTTTTAAACATATTGTTAAAATATTAAAAAGTGTCTTTATCCTTCAGTTATATTCAAAACATACATGCATTTACACTTGAAAATTAAATCAGAATGATGAACTTAAAACTTTGATAATCATTTCTGTACACTGCTTAATTCGTTAAATGCGTCAATGAAGTATGACGCTATCATTGCGGGCGAGTTGTTGCTGTTTGATACTTTGAGGCCTATAATGCGTCGACTGTACCCGTTAATCTTGTTAAATGTGCCCTTCTGAGAATGACAGCTAAATCCATGATCACAACACTAATTACTGGTGTTATAGCAGCAAAATCTAATCAGCCATGCCCATGTAGGCACTATTTTTGTCGTTCTGAAATAAATAAATAGGATTCTGCAATAGGAAAAATAATCAAATGATTGGGTTCACATTACGAAACCAACCAAACTGACAATAATACAATTTTAAAAACTGTTCCAAAGTTAGGGAATTACACACTAAGACAGGCAACAGATATCAGTGTTGACGCTTGCGTCCCTCATCGTAGGTCTTTTTTGCTGCAAGGATTGGCTAAAATAACTTCAATGGGTTAAAAAGCCTTCCTTGTCTCTTATTGAAACTGGTTGTTTTTCATCACGCTTTTTTAGTTATACAGATAAAATCACATAAGTTTTTAACATAATAGCTATATCTCTGCAATTCTTTACAATACAATATAAAATTTTAAAAAAAATTAATAAGAGGTTTACCTGACAACATCTTCATGCCTATCTTGCGTACAAAATGGCGTTTTCCGTCTTTACGGAACCTCTAGTTCTAAGAACTAAGACCTAAGTCCTAAGATCTAACATATAAGTTCTAATTTCTTACTCAAAACGGCCTCAATGGCTTCCGTAGCTTTGCGATGGAACGGAATTGCATTGGTGTTGCTGTCTTTATATAACTATGTAGGACCAGCAAAACTCTATGAAAATGCTCATGATAAACTAAACATTATTGCCGCACTTTGAAGTCTCAAACTATCTGCATACGTCGAATTTTACAAAAATCACGCAAAAGGTGGGGAGATATAAAAGTGTGCACAGATTCCAAGGATACGCAAAAACGTCATGTTCAAAAACCGGCTTTTGAAGTCAATTTTGACGTCATGTAACGGTACAAAGAGGGCTGAAACAATTGGTATAAAATAAACGGAATCTAATCATCTTACAAATAGTCAACTTTTCACATGCAAATTTGTAGGACGCTTATCGAAAGTTCGCAAAGGGGGACCGTCGCGCTCTACCTAAATTCGTACAGATAAGTTCAGGAACTAAAATCTATTGACATTTTTGTTGATATATAAACAAATACAATTAAAAAAATATATATGTATAAGGTCTATCACGAAAAGGAAAAAAAAACAACAACACAAATGCATGGCAATATTATTAGCATGCGTGCGATAATTACGCGACACGTGCTGCGGCGTTCCGATGTATGTGTGATTTTTCGATGTAAATTTGCCCGCTGACGACTTTCTTTCTTTCATATATATAAATGCATTCCATATTCACGAACGTCAAATATATATTCTTCTTTCATAGCGTGCATTGGAACTTAAAAAATCAGTTATTTCATTAAAACGCGGGAAACAGTCGCTAGTTCTTGAAATATAAAGTCAGACGCTCAACGGCTACGTGAAGCTAACAAACTCTAGTCGTACGTTTGTTGTTTGTCTGATTTGGTTTTACGTCACACCGACACAGTATAGGTCATATTTGACGTTCGTCTTTACTGTAGGAGGAAAACGTAATTTTGTTGTAACTTTGTAACTGTTAATTAAAAAGTGATATTTCAATCGAACAATGAGCTATAAAAATGAACAAAGGAACACATTTTTTATACGTAGAGCTTTGATATCATAAACATTAAAACGCTCACTTTAAACGAGCCTTTATATATACATATGATTTATCAATCTGACATTTCAAATGATATTGAATAGTGCATTTAAGAAATGTTTGAAATTGTAATGTATATGTATGGCCTGGGGTAAATCATTCTAAACAATAGAAAAGGAAATGATTTGAATAAGAAAGTCATGCTTTTTCAAGTTCTTTCAACATTTGTATAATAAAGATAATCAAGTATTTGATAACATTTTCATTGCGCTCGATGTTGATATCAATTTAGTTCAATTGTCTTCATAAAGGTGCAGCGACTTATCTACATGAAAGTCAATATAAATTCAGTGGACATTTAAAGATCAAATGCATAAGCAAGCATGGAAAGAGAAAGCGTTGTAAGTATCATCTTTAACTCTTTTATCAAAAAGTACTCAAACGTTTTTGTTTTGTTTTGTTTTCTTTGTGATAGTAGTACGTTCTTCCTTAATAATTGGATTGAGATTTAAAAAAATAAATGAATGATCTTTAGAGGCCCGTTACAAAGTGTGTAAAATGGTTTTTCAGCCTGTTATAAAAGCGTTAAATTAAGTTTTAAAATCTGCTTCTCGGAACAAAAATATTTGGCAAGAGACATTTTCTTCATAAAAACCGCTATAAAGTTTTGTCAAATCGAGGGGTTACCCTACACTTAATTAGTACAGTCTCCCTAACACAACAGAGACGATATATTTGACATCAAATAATTTGTTTGAAACAGTTTGTTTAAATGACGTTCTTTTGTAAAATAGTGTCCAATGCCAGGGACGAAAGGTCTCACATTTCTGTTACTATTTTCATTTCATATTTACATCTTTATCTTATACAAATATCAAATGTAGAGTGTTTGACAAAATAAAATATTGTTTCTAATAAACTACTTTTGCCATTCTCAAAAAGAAATATTATCTTCATTTTTTATCATTTATAATCTATAGCATACACTATTAAAGGTCTGCTTTGTTAAAGCGTCTCACTTATACAGCTTTGATGACACAATAAAACTCGACTTTATCTACTCAATAAACGAAATCAACTCACTCAAATTCTAAAACCTGCTTTATATGCTTAAAGAATTCCACAAAAACTGATATCATTTGGTAGAAAGCGTGATATCGTAAATGACACTAAAATATATAGTGTCTGGCAGAATACTGCAGAAACAGAAACAATGATATGATGTACTTTCATTTCTTACATTTCTGATGTACTTTCATTATTTTAACATTATTATCTGACAATTGTATTTTCATTTTTACATCTTTAATAATTTGTTTGATAACAAGATATTTTTGTCAGTTTATTATTTCTATTTTCTATCTATTAATGTTTTCTTCTGTTTATATATCAAGCCTTTATCACATTTGTCTATGGATACTGCTACAGTAAGATCAGTGGGGCTATTCATTGTTATAGGCAATTTAACAGGATCATAGATGTTAGTTGTTGTGATCTGTAAGGTAACAGACCGACGCCATTTAATATTTGTGACAGAATGTCCTCCTCGGAAAGTTTGACCTACTGTCAATGCAATTAGGCATTGCTGCCTGTTTCAATATGAATGTTTTCTCTTCGGCTTTGTTTTGTCTTCCTTTTGTGAATATTTTTGCACTTTCTTTTTGCATAATATTGCTTTATCACTTTCAGTAACTAAATAATGATTCATATTTTGTACCAGACTTGTGCTTTCGTTCACAATTTCATTGCTTTCAAAAATTACTTTTATAATCATCGCTGAGGGTGTTGAATAGACCGTGTTTGACGTGGTTCACACGTTCAGTTTTTTTACCAAATGACAAATGTACAAATGTTGCAGTAGAAATACACTTGATATAATGCTTGTGTTTTTGTATAAGCGATGGAGTACTTTTTATATCCTGCGTATATATTGATTGACTGTTCAGCCATTCACAAAATGTAAACTCTTACTCTAGAGTTTGCACGCTTCAATGGGTCGCGGGTTGCTTTTAACAGACATTCAGAAGTAAACAAATGCAAGGTATTTTAAGTGCAGGATATCTTTGATTTCAATGTAACATTATAATATACTTGACTTCCTAACTTTACAATATTTGATCTAAGCTGTGTACTGTTATTTATTTTAAAGCCCTGTAAGCATCAGCTTAACATCCAAATTTAAAATTCCACTCTGTTGTCCATTTGTAGGTTGGCTCCTATCATTCCAGGAAGAGGTTTTATAAATTTCCCGGCGTTTCCGCCATTTTTTATGTTCTTGATCTTTTCACTTCCAGTAATTAAAATAGTTCTATAAACAATTTTAAATTAAAATGTGGCATGTTTTCGTTGTGCCCATAACCTATAAGCTTTTATAATTGTTATTACTCGTGAAGTAGTCTCTACACTTGGGACTGGAACTGCAAAATATTTAGTCCATTTACTGAAATGGTCTTTAACGACTTATGCGTAACGTTTTGTTTCAGAGACTCACGGGAAATGATCGTAACGTATCTGTTTATAACCTCTCTTGGTATCCCCACTGATATATGAGAGATGTCCGAAAGTTCATATACTTCTTATTTTTTAATCTAAAACAATACATATGTTGAAAGAGTTTTGTCAGCAAAAATAAACATATCTAGCGAACACATTTACAAACAGTAAGTGGACTGTGAGAAACTTTTTATTTTAACAGTATCTACATACAACATAAATACATCGCCATGGAGAATTTTGACAACGTCAACAGCGCGTTCTGTATTCTTATCAAAATAGCGCACATGTTATGTTACACAATTCTGATATCGGATGGCTCTTTGTAAGCTACATGTTTGTGCCAATACAAAACGATTTATCATTTATATATCACAGGGAAAGATCAATATGTTGTCATCTCAGAAGGGAATTTATATGTGTATTCAGATGTGAGTGCAAAGACCTTAAAAATATCTTACCCCATATGCAATTTTGGAAGGTTTGTATTCAAGTATTTCTTCTCGTTATTCACTTGTCATATAATTTGTACATAAAAATCATAAAGTAAATAATATGTAAAATAGATTTTTAATGGTACATCACATGTAAGAAACTAAAGACCAGTTGTTTGATAATTTTATAGGAAGGTTAAGTTCTTCTCTTGGTTATGGTATAAGCCAAGATTTGTGTAAACACCCTAAAATTCATGTTCTGAGAAGATTTTCGTTAAGTTGTATATTTTTTCATATTTTTATCGATATACTAAACAATATTGTTTAAAAAAAAGGCTATTGTCTGCTTTCAGGGCGACATCATCCGAAAACAATGATATATTTTTGCTAACGTTCAGAGAAGCAAGCAAACAACCAATTGAATGTTCCTGTAAATCATCATTAGAAAGGAGGGTATATATTTTCATGTACTTTAGAAAAGGCAGGGCATATTGCTTTGCAGTTATCTATGGGACGGTCTATCCGCCAGCAGTTCCGTTCTTTGTCTTTTAAAAGATTGCACACATTCAAAAGAATGTATATACACATATTAATCATAAACATATGTAGGAAAATTTCTGTTTTGTGGTAACAACGAGCAATATCTAATAGAGTTTTGCCCCTTGAACTTGTATAAATCCGATTATTTGCTGTGTTTGTTTATTTCGTTGCAGAACTTTATAAGACCGAAATCAAATTTGATACTGATTCATCAAAAGATTATATCATGATTTGTTTTAGGCATGATCAAATAGTCTTAGACAGAGTTATGCCCCATTTGACATAATAAAAACTCAACTTATTTGCGGTTTCCGTTTATTTTCGTAGCAGAGGCTGCACATACTGAAATGAAATTTGGTATACAAATTCATCCAAAGATTATTTAGATAATGTTCTATTTTGGGTAAAATTGAGCAATCTTGACATAGTAATGACCCGGCCATTGGACTTAAAAAAATCCAATTTTTAAGACGCGTATCTAGGGCTCATGGTTAGATCATGTATATAACTGTCATTATATGCCTGCTTTGCACATCATACATATGACTCGGGTCACAATAGGTTCGCTGAATATGAGCATTGATAATTATAAATACTAAGAAGGACAGTCAAACTTCCCAATGAACGACAAGTCAAGCAAGGGTTGTGCAAATAATAGAGCTTAGACACATCATACATGATAGGTTGATGCATCTCAGATAGTACTAGTAGATGACCCCTATTGATTTTAAAGTTAAAATGTAAATATCATTTCAATGTACACTGACCATAATAGATACCGGTGCAAAAGTGCTTCATAAACATCTCTACTTACTCGACGTTTGGATAATGATATGTTAATCAAGGTTGTTGACGTACTGTTTAAATCCGGATTGTCTATGATATAACATTTTTTTAGGATTTCAAAAGTTTACGTATTGTAGACTGAAAATCAATTTTATAAAAAAAAACAATTACGCAGATAACAAATAATATATTTTGCAAAAAAAGATTATAAATGATTTTTTTGTTTCTAGGAATGGATAAAACAGATAAATGAAGCAATATCCTTAACGTTCAAAGGGTGAGCAAAGACATTTCATTTTATAGAAGAATATAAGCAACAAAAATTGTTTTTTAGGTTTTAATGTGGATTTGAAGGGTGACATATATATTTAGTAGGTCAGTATTTTTGCTTAATTGATACAGGTATTACTTTGCGGAAACTAGATAACATTCAAGTACTTCGTTGATACACATGAATGTAACATACTCACACTGTTTGATATGTGTTTATACGTTTATACCAAAATCGTAGGATTATTTTTGATAATTTTGGATAAATTCGTTTTACCTTTAATAGATTACTTATCGGGTCAAGAATAAACATACCAATCAAATATATTTAAGTATTTGGTCACAAGAGTAGTATTTGGCAGTCTCGGTTGTGGACAGATTGGTTATCTCCTTGTTTATTATTTTAGTGACAGTGGATTTGAAAAGGGTGAAATGCTTCAAAATACAACATCAGGTATGAAATAGCTTTCTACTCGAAATGAAACAGTCGTATATACTATCGTGTACATTTGTGAGTACATACTTCATTTCAGAAAAGATCACATATTTATAAAAGAAAGAAGCAGTAGCATAGTATATAATAACAAAATCATTTCTAAGGAAATTTGACCATGCTTAAAAGATTGCTTGGCAGTTAAGGTTTTGTAACCTAACAATTGCTTTGTACATTTTATCTGTCAATTTAGTTGAAAATAACTGCTTCAAATGAAAATGTCATTCAATGTCATTATATGCTATAAATGACTTTGTTGGATGAACTGTGTGTTTAAATGTAGATTTGATCATTTGTAAGTATTGTATAATTTTCAAGTCTGCATTCAGTAAGACTGGAACAAAGACTACATATATAATATGTTCAACAAATATGATACGTTTATTTTAAATGTAAGACGAATATAGAAACTATAGATGGAGATTGATACGTTCCAGTATAGATTAAAAAAATGTTTTGGAGAAGTTCTATATCAGTTGTAAGGCTGTATGCCAGATTTTACTGACCAGCAAAGGTCAAATTTTGTCAAATGTTGTCAAGAAAAGTGCAACCGACGACTGAGCAACTTATATACGGCACTAGTGTTGTATCACCGTTTCATGTCTTTATGAGACTGTTATTTTCGTCGCCACATTTTATTAAAACACCAATAGTCCATTTCATTAAAAACGATTAACAACGAAGTCATGAAGATGTCTATTTGACAATGAATTTGTATTATTTTATCAGGTTTTACGTCACACCGACACAGTAAAGGTCCCAGCTTTACTGGGGCAGGAAGACCTCGGGTGCCCTTCCGTGCATTATTTCAGGCACGGACGGGCACCTGAGTAGAACCATCGACGTTCCTTAAGCTAGCTGTATAGCTTTCTCACATGAAAGAATCCAAATTCCTGTCGGGATTCGAACCCACAGCGGTGAGGGGCAAGTGGTTTGAAGTCAACGACCTTAACCACTCGACCACGGACGCCTTATTTGACAATGGACACTGACTCATTGTAATGCAAAACAACAGACTAATGTTTTGTATGCGTGTGTTTTTTTAAATGGTCCGCATTTGTGATTCGAACAAAGCACTTGCTTTCAACCACGGCGGCATTGAGTCGGTTGTAATATAAGTTGGATAATTACATGACATTACATTACAATTTGGCGAGTAACGGCGTATTGCATCTTGATAGATTTTGATTTTAATTATTGGATACTTTTTGATGAACTTACTGCATTCACTAAATACATTTTTTTTCAGAGTACCAACTTTGAAAATGTGAGTTCGAGAAAAAAAGAAACTATGTTATGTCTTGTTAGAGACAAAGGCCAATACGCGGTCGTTAAATAGCATTTTATATCCATGGCTTGATAATTTTCTAACGTTTTGGATATATCTGCACTTTTTATCTGCATAAATAGGAATCAATATTTGAATAAGATATTTTTTAATGTTTTGTCTTAAACTAATCCAAATCATTGCAATGGTTAATAAGACGATCAATCATCTAATTACAACTCATCGACATACATTTGTAGTTGTCTTCAGCATGGCGTCATTTTTTTATGAACATGGATATGTTGTTTTTAAATCCTAAGATGATATGCATGTACTTATCATAATTATGTTTCAGACCTAAAAACTACAGTCTTGACAGATAATGAAGATAATGAAGACTATCCAACTGTAGATGATGGAAGTAAGGCAAAACAAGAAGAAACAGAAAGGACATTATTATTCCGGACAGAAGACCCTAAAGATGAGCCAGAAGGTTTTTTGTACTATTTTCTTTGAGATTAGAAGTAAAAAAAATGTCTTTACATTCTAGTTCATGGATTGCTGTTTTTAAACATTTGTAGCATAAAATAAATCTGATGTATAAAAGATGAATAGAACCCGATAATAAAAGCACGAGAACATTGATTAAATGCAAATATCAAAAGTGTTTAATTGTTATCAATTTACAGTACTTTCTAGAAGTTACACTGAAGCAGTTGTTGAATTTAACGTTCTGGTAGCCCATAATAATTAATGTAAAGGGAATTGAGTAACTTGTTCTGTTAAAGCATTTTCTTTCGACATCTAAGTCATCATTGTGAGGGATTAATTTCAGATACAATGTGTCCTTTTTGAACGATACAATAGTAATTCTATTAAGTTTAACGTAAATGTATTTTCTACATGTGTATTACCTTTTTGGAGATATAGCAGTTAACTGTAACTATAAATTTCCTCTTACATTTGTATTATGAAATTAAAAATTGGAGACATTAATTGAACCGTAATTGCTTTATGTCATTTTGGTATAATAATGTGATGGATATCTATGAATATAGTAAATAAATACGCAAAATATATAAACATTTATTGCGCGGACTTTACAGAGTTGTGTTTTTAGATTATTGGTAACCTATTAATTTCGACAATAGGAAGTGGATAATTGTCCTTTCCATATTTAGACAACATAAAAAGTGTTCTTTTATTGTTTTTACATGAAACTCTAACATCAATTACCTAGGGTTGCGATGAGAATTATTTTTTTAAGAATCGAACTGATAAGCTTGTGATAATCTTATATTCATCAATTTGAAAACAAGCAAAATCAGTACAAATTACGGAGCATTTAACTGATCTGCAAAATTGTTTATAATATCAAAGTAATGTCTTGATTAAAATGAATGGCTAGCATATTTTTTACAAAGGTTAACATTTTTTCTATATATCATTTTACTGATTAGACTGTCCGTGCTCTGCCTTGTGCCCTGTCCTGTGTTTGTTTGGAATCCTCCTGGGCTCCTTGCAACTGGCTCTTGTTGCTGGGGCGTGTGGCGGTTGCGTTCATTGAACGCCGCCTTTCCTTGTTGGTCTTGTTTATCATATTGTGTGCTAATAAAAAGTTCAACAACTTTTGCAACTGTAGTGACCATTTGTTTACCTGCTTATAGAACTCGTTGTAATGCAACATACGAATGTATTGCTTTTTAAAAATGTCTGCATGTGTGATTCGAACAAGGTAATGCAACAGTAAGCCGGCTGCGTAATAAGTTGCATAATATGGACGTACTACTTGGCTTGTGAAAGCGGGTTTAATTTAGGATAAACTTTGCTTTAAAGTATACGATATTTATTCCGGTTATTGGCTGGTCTTAAATCTGTATAGCTTACTGTAAATTTTACAAAGACGAACGTAATGTAAGATTGGTTTTTTAATGAAATGTGGTAATCTAATCAAACATTCTTAAATAAAAATTAGAATAAATAAAATTTATAATAAATAAAAATGTAAAGGGTAGTTATTGGCATTATAAAATAAAATGTAAATAATAGTTCCTAAATAAAAAGTACCACATAGTTCTTTAATGTTCTAGTTAAATTGCTCAAATATTTAAGTTCTGTTTCGCATGCTCCCTCCAACAAAACAGTTGACACTGTCTTCAGATCTCAATACATAGTGAAAGGTACATTTAATGTAAGAACTCACAGAGTTAATTTTAAACAAGTTCTGAATTTTGTCCAAAAAGTTAATTTCAGAACTTAGTATATTATACTTTGTATACTATATTTATTTACAAGATTATATATGTGATAAATTGATACAATAATGCTTTTAAATTTCATATTGTTTATAAATCAAGGATTTGTAAAAATATTTGCCCTCTGACTGCTCAGATTTTGGTGTTCGAAATTGAGTTTATTTTACCATTTTACGACACGTTCGTTTTGAAACACATATATATATATATTTCAATTTTCTAATTTTTAAGATTTATAACCCTACAAGAAAGTTTTATGTCGTTGTTATGCAAGCTTTGTGAACCATTATGTATGACTTTTGTGAATAACTTAGATCCAACGTTTGCAATTTAACCTGTCTTTTTTTATTTCAGCCGATTATCTTTTTTTCAAAGAGTCTCTGCGTTTATAAATTTGCTTAATTCACTATACTATCTACATTTTTCAAATAATCTGTTCAGAGTCCCAGCTTGAAAATGTTAATTTGAGAACAAATTGGGAACTATATCATGTACTGTTAGAAACAGAGGCAGAAACGTGTTCTCTTAATAATATTTTTTAGCCTTGGCTTTTTTACTTTTTATTGCTTTGGATAAATCTGTACATTATACCTACAGGAATACATCAATTTTAAACAAATACTTCAGATATTTTATCAATGCTAATTTAAAACTAATCCAAATCATCACATTTAATAAAAAGGACGGCAAAACTTCTTGTTACAACTTTGGCATAGTTTAAACTTGCATGACGTCATTGTTTTATGGACATGTATATTTCATTGTTTAATACTGATATGATAATTATACTTATCATGACAATGTTTCAGGCCTTCTTGCATCAATATTAAAGGATTGTACAATTGGATGTTCATACACAGATGAACATAAGCTTGATAAGGCTAAGCAAAGTGATACAGAAACTACAAAAGACACCAAAATTGATTCAAAAGGTTTGTTGTTTTTATTTCGTCAGTTTGTAACCGCTACGTTGTTGCATTTTTGCTGTGTAGTAGGATCCAAAATCACACACTGTTGAAAAGCTTATTAATTGAGAAATGTAAATACAATATGATGTAGCGTGGGGTTGGTCTTATTCAGTGTCTGGAAAATTAAATTTTATAGATTAAAAGTCAAATTAAGTATTTACTCTGGACATTTAATCTGTCAAAACTATTTGTAACTAAAATGCATTTTATATCCGTGGCTTGACTATTTTTTTATCCCTTTATATGTATCTGCACATTTTACCTACATAAATAGAATTTAATATTTCACAGAGATACTTCAGATACCTAATAATGCTGTCTTTAATACTTTTATAATGGAGCTTTAAAATAACCGAAAACACCTCAATGGAAATGGATAATAATTTGTCAATCTTCTAGTTACAATTCATCCATGTAGTTATAATTAACACGATGTCATATGTTGTATGGACATGTAAATGTCGTTTTTTAATACTGAGATAACAATCTTATATTAATTACCTAAGGTTGCGATGAGAAATAATTTTAATGTAAATGGAACTAATAAGCTTATATTAAAATAATTTTACATTCATAATTTAAAAAAAAAAGTTAAAGCAGCAAAGAATTATAAATCATGCCGTAAAAATGCACTTGGGAATTAAACGGAATAAGTTTAACGTTTTAGAGTAACAAAGGCTAAGGTTCACAAGCAAGTAACAGTTTTTATGCTCACATTAATTCTGGTCCGCAGTATATGACATTATGCACAATCTAGCTTAAGGTACAGTTAAATTATGTTAAGTAGTGATGTTAAATAAAGTAAATATTGAACCTTTTTTATTATGCAATTGCTATAGTAACTGCCCGATAATACTTGTCTGATAATTATTGTAGATATCAGGTCAGTAACCTGATAGAAGAAATAAACCCCGCCCATTTTAACGGACTTTTTCAATTGCTTATATTCTCATTGTTATCAGCATATGAATTCTACAATTTTATCTTATACCCTTACAAGTCTTGAATCAAGATGCGATGTTTATTTATTTATTATTTCTATTTTGATTTCAATTAAGAATCAATTAGATAGCGAATAGTTAAGCACCAACTAAATGAAGTGACGTCATACTTTATATTGCAAATGACATCATCGATGTCCACGTCATATTATACAGGTAAACATAACAAACAGGCTAGACGATTTTCTCTATGAACTTCTAAATGTACAAGTACAAATGTTGCTGCAATGCAGCAATTGAGAAGCTCCGCGCAAAAAAAAAATGTGCTCATTACAGATACCTTACCAAATTATTCCTACGCACAGGTCATGTTATATTCAGATTAAGTACTATTGTAGATTTTTTCCAAAAGTTATGTAAACCATTTTTTGCATAATTATACTTATCTTATGCACTGTCCATAACTGTCCATCGTTAAAAAGAGGGGAAAATATTTTATATAAAATGCTTTCACTGATGCCTGCCTGGTAAGGAAAGTAATTCCATTGAATACAAACAAGACTTACAAGACTTGTAAATGTTATGTGACATGACTGCACTGTGTTCTGTTTCAGTAACAGAAGATAGATGATAGAAATAGCAAAGTCTGTTATAATTGTAACAAATATACAAATAGTAACAAAAGGGACTAATATTATAATATAGTAATATTACATATATATTTTTCATGTCAAATTAAAAAAATGGTTTCTTTCAATACTGAAAGTAGAACACACTCTGGAATGAAAAAATGGGATGAATTTCCAAAAGACCAAATTCAGGATTTTTTTGTTTGTTATACACGCGTTACATGGTGATACAGTATTTATCAATAAAAAAGAAGACCGTTATCTGAATTTAAGGTAGGTATGAGGAAATTCACTTATATCATATTCGTGCGAGACAAAGATATGAAAGCTATTTGACATTGGTAATATATAAAAAAACTAATGTTAATTAATTTTTAGGGTAATCAATATATATTTTATGTTGAATTGCTTTAAAACCATTCATAACAAGGGCTTTCACAGGAGACAGCCAAGCTCGACTAATAAAATACTGGATGCAGTAAGGAGGACAAAACTATGAAAGAAAAATCAATTATGTATTAATATGTATTAAGTTATAGTAAAACAATAACATTTGTTAACATAAATTCCAAGATCAAGGGAAATAATTCTAGAAATAGTCACGCTAGAGTTATGAACCTTGTCCCACAACATGTGTGCAATGATAAGAAATATATATTTGAAGTTTAAGGTAGATACCTTAAAAAGTAAAAAAGTTATAATATTTCTTAAAGAAAATCCTAAGTTCAAAGAGAGATTAATCTGTGAAAATTGCTTCAAGAGTTATGAACATTGTCACAAAAAAAGTAATTGATGATAAGGAATAAGTATTTGAAGTTTGAAGTAGATACGTTTAAAACTAAAAAAGTTACCATGACACATAAGATATGGATGATGATAAGGTACATATATTTGAAGTATGAAGTTGATCCCTTTAAGAAATAAATAGGTTACAGTAAAAATAATATTTTTTTAAGGAACATTCTAAGTTCAAGGAGAGATAAATCTGAAAATATTTGTGCAAGAGTTACGAACCTTACCACATAAGAGGGGGATGATGATAAGGTACATATATTTGAAGTATGAGGGTGATCCCTTAAGAAATAAAGAAGTAACAGTCAAAAATATTATTTTTAAGGAAAATTCTAAGTTCAAGGGGAGATAAATCTTAAAAATATTGGTGCTAGAGTTATGAACCTTGTCACATAAGATGGGGATGATAATAAGATACATTGATTTGAAGTATGAGAGTGATCCCTTAAGAAATAAAGAAGTTACAGTAAAAAATATTATTTTTTAAGGAAAATTCAAGGGGAGATAATCTGAAAATATTGATGCTAGAGTTATGAATCTTATCACATAAGATGTGGTTGATGATAAGGAACATATATTTGAAGTTTGAAGTTGATACCTAAAGAAATGACAAAGTTATAGTGACAAATATTTTACTGCACCAAAACTTTAATCTGAAATCTGGACGCGGACGCCGACGCCGGGGCGAGTAGGACAGCTCTCCATATACTTCGTATAGTCGAGCTAAAAAAAACATAACACTTCATGTTCAAACTGCAGATCAATGTTTCTGTTGTTGTCATGATATCTATCTATAGCCTATGCTTAAGGTGATTCAGCTTTGTCAGTCATGTTTGTTTTAACTAAAGTCTGTCCAAAGTGAAAGTAGGCCAAAATTCATATAACAACAAAGCTGTTATTGTAAAATGATGAACCATTTGAAAATACACTTCCAGGTTTATATTTTAAGGACAATTATTAACAAAAATAACGATGATAACAATAAGAACATTTACCATGAATGTGCTACATTTTGAAGACCAAAAACATTCTGTTGCAAAGTTTTATTGTTTTAGTGCCAACAAAAGCTATTTTTTTTTTTGCAGCAAATACAAAAATCTTTCAAAACTTAACTCCAAATAAATCAGTATCTCATGTCCTTCTTAGCACATGGCCTCCATTATTTTTTGTAAAAAAGTAGTGCAAGAAAACAATCATCATTTATAGCCTTATGAACTACAATTAAAATGAAAACACAATCAAACTTTAAAATCTAACCTTTTTATGTGTAATAGTGAAGTGTGTCTCTGTTTGTCATGTACACAAGAAATAGGTAAATGATGTTTATTTTCATGGTACTACTTTTTTACACATGCCATGGAGGCGGTCAGATAAACTACTTTCCTAAGATTTATGTTTTTAAAAGTTTTTGTCTGTATTTTCTGCAATAGTACCATTTGTTTGCACTAAAATATACTTTAAACTGGATTTTGCCATTCATGAAATGTGCATAAAGATTTGCAACAGAATGTTTTTGGTCTTCAGAAATGTAGCCCATTCAAGGTAAATTTCTTATTGTTATCATTTTTATTTTTGTTTAAAATAGTCTTTAAAACATAGAATTGGAAGTGTACTTGCAAATAGCTCATCATATAACAATGTGAGCTTTGTTGAAATATGAATTTTAGCCTACTCTCACTTTGCTCAAACTTTGTGTAATCAAACTTATTAAAATCTTTGGCCTGAAATCTTCTTTATATTGACAAATTCAATCACTAATAGTATACTTGATATGCTGTGTGTAAATGTACATGTACTACTAAAAAAGGGAAATAACAAATGTATAACATTTATAGCTATTTATAGCTTTCGAATTTATGTAACAGCAGAACTGCTTTCCGGTTCTCATTCTAATATGACATGCTGCGAATCATCGACGGGGAAACCAATATAGAAATCGAAAGGAGTTCTTGAATGCAGATTTACTTTTAGCTGTTAATCGAAAGGATTTATTGCTCAAATCCGGGACCATGGACAAAAAATAGTAAACACAAATAGCTCCGCGCCTGTGGGCGCGGAGCAATAATTTATTTCGCCAGATTAATATTTTAATAAGTGAACAAAAATTGTTTAGTTAAAAAGATAAGACGCATGTTTTTGTAGCTTGTGTTTGAATGCCGATTTGACTTTTCATTGATTTAAATAATTGTGAACCTTTGAATTTCACAATTCAAGAAAAAAGGTGCAGTAAAAATTATGCGATTCTTAGGGATTTTCTTTAGATCGATCTTTAAAGGTAAGTATCTTATCGTGCTACTTTCTTATGTATCTATTTTTGCACGTAAAAATCTCGAGTCAAAGAAAAAACGGCCACCATTTACAAATTTTAAGTTTCAGGGGCGGAGGAATTTGTTTGCAAGAATTATTTCTTTGAACAAAAATGTCCCTTTCTACGAAATTCGCTAGTTGAAAGTAGATAATTTTGTAATTTTGACACTTTTTATGTGTTACATGATAGGCCTCGCCCTTTTCTAGCCAATATCAGCCTCGCCTGATTAAATTGATATCAAAAAACAATAGCATGTTATTCTCTATATATGACATATGAGAAACAGTATAAAATTGTACATGTTTTATCATGAAGACACACTCGGTACAATTTGTTTTTGATATTTGTAGATACAGATTATTTTGTTTTAATTGTTAAAATGTGCTTAAACAGATGTCTGAGCTTTAACCTGATCTGAGATATTGGTTATCAATATCAAAGTTATGCCTCGATAGCTAGCATATTTTATACATGGGTTTGTGTATAATTTATGAGACATTTGATTGGTTTCGTTGATAAAATAAAGCGGAGAATTCAACCAATGAAACGGCGCTTTACGCAGCGCTTTCTTTACGAATTGCTTTACGCAGCGCTATCTTTACGGGTTAAAGGAGGCTATCGGTTCAATTTAATTATCCAGTTTTTTAAACTATCAAAGCTTGAAGTTAAAATTTAGCATAACCGACTTTAAACCATTTCAACTTGAAGCTGTTGAACAGTTAGTGAGCCGATATGATGTGTTTCTTTCCGTTCAGACGGTTGGTGGGAAAAGTAAACTATGATATCAAGCTGTCAAACTGCATGATGTGATCAAAACGGTTCCTCGGCGTGAACTGTTTTTTGTTGTTGCACCACTGATTTTCATCATGAAAAAACAGTCAGAGCTTTGGATTGTGTGGAACTTGTATTGTAAAAAAGATCCAGACAGTGAAATAATGGACGGACAACATCAGTTTCCTTTTGTGATACCCGAACAGTTGCTATCGACAAGTAGATGGCCAGACATGGTGACGCCCGTCCGAGGTAGGGAAGTTCAAAATATTGCTGGTTTGGGATGATTGTTTGTTTGTTTCATTTTACGCCTTTTCCCAACAGAATTTCAATCATATAGACGGGTAGTTTCCTAACCATCGTTCCTGGAGAGTTACATCAGTACTAGACAACCTTCCTCCGCGCTAAACTACCAAAGCATCTCCCGGGGATCGAACCCTTGCCACAGAGGTAACTGGATTTGAAGTCATCGGCTCTAACCCCTCGACCACTGAGGCGGGTTTGGGATGAAGCCCATACAGTTGTACAATGGTAATGTATAATATTTAAGTTGTTTATATTGAATATCTTATATTAGTGAAACATTGTTACACAAAGTCAACAACATTATATTAATGTCTAACCTTTTTGTCATTTGTATTCTTAGAGGGAACAAGACACTTTACCCCAGACATTCTGGCTATCAATTCTTTTTAAATACTTCACCCCTCAAGACACTTCACAACCTAACATCATTAAGAGACTTCACTCCTCAACATTTATTATTTTTTGAATAAATATTTCTATAACAAATATACATTGTCTATGTTTATTTTTGAAACTTTTGATAAATAATTACTATTTAAACATAATTACATCAGTTGAAACAATTTACAGTTAGATAACATAAAATTTTTAATGTATTAAAACCATTATACATTTTACATATTTATATAGAATCAGAATTTTAATTTATTACAACATGTAAAAATAACATAAAAATGACATTCAAATGGAAAACAATCAATGCACAGTCATGCAACTCAATATTATTGACAAATAAATACACTGGTATGTGTGACTTGAAACATAAACAGTTAACTATCAAGGTAGTACTTGACAATTAAATATACATGTATGTGTGATTGCAATATAAACAGTTAACTATCAAGGTAGTACTGTCCTACGATGATAACTTGAGCCTTTGTTTACATAACAAAGACCAATAACAATGCGAAAAATAGGTTAGGCAGATCAATGCTACAACCTATAAAAATGAAAATAAAACTACATATTATCATATGACTTGTTAGCGCAGTAGGTAGAGCAACCGTGTCAGTAATGTGTTTTACCCGTACAGCCAGAAGTTTGACTACTGGTTAGACACATTTTTGTTAGCTCAGAACAGCCAATTGTTCAGAAAACAATTTCATATACATACATGAATATGATATCGAATATTTTATTACACTCCGATCAAAAGATACAAAAATAAAATAGAATGGAAATAAAAAAATATATATATACTATAAAATATATATTATAAGAAGAAAACAAAAAGGAAAACGAAAACTAAATAAAGAATAATGATAAAAAACAGAGTAAGAAGAAAAAACTGTGGTTATAAAATGACACTATTTGGGGTTCGAACCTATGAGTACAAAATACTAATAGTTACAATTACTCCGACCTACCGACAGAGCCATAACGGTAATACACAAACGATTATGTAAGAATAATGCTATATAGTATATGTAAGTGTTTACTTTTACAATATCGGATAATAATCCAGATATCCCCGTTTTTCGACTTTCCCATGTACCGTTAAGACCAAATTATCATCTTAGGACAGTACTTACGAAAGAAGTCACTAAAGATTACTTACGGTATATATTCCGTTCATTCTATATCATCTAGTATGTCTGTATATACCGTTGGTAACCGACGATGAAAGGAGGTGTGACAAAGATTAAAATATCATCGTATATCTATGACAAATATAATCACACCCTTAAAATGAGGGCTGAAAAATAGTTGTTTTAATTACTGATAAGCTATTTTAATAAGTGAATATTTTATTGCACTTATAAAATTATAATACTTTTTAGAAAAGAAAAGTTCATTTAATGATTATCATATCTATTTACTACATCATAAATGTTATAGAAGCCATTTTTCAGGAAAATAAAAACATTAAGAATAATTCTGTATTATACGATATACGGTGAAGTGTCTTTATCATATTTCATCAAAAAGAGGGGTGAATTGTCTGAGGGGTGAAGTGTCTGCAAAACATGGCTAGGGGTCAAGTGATGAGGGGTGAACTATCTTTAATTCTTCCTGGAAAATTCCCAGTCACTTACATGGTCTTGAATCATACTCGTAGATGGACACTCAATATAGTCGGTAAAAGTTTAAACCTAAATAGCTTTTTCCCAAGACTATTTTTTGAGATATAGCTACCTTCTTTGACAAAAATATATCTTTAGTAAATTTATTTGCTAAAACATTGATCAAAAGTTAAAGGCTGTATTTCTTAAAAGGCAATAACTACCAGCTAATTATAAGATGCTCATTAATTTAATGATATAACTTTAATAACTTTATCATAATGAAATTGTAAAACTATTTTTTTTTTCAACTGCAATCTGTAAATACAATGTAAAAGTACTTACAATATTTGTTGTTTTTTATTTTAGGGAGAAACAAATAGCAAAGGGGATGCTTTTCGAGCTTGGTAAGGAAGACTTGGTGAGCTACGCTCTCTTTACAATGTCCCGTACTTTTGATCTCAGTTACAGCAAACAAATCAGCTTAGAAACAACTGCAGCGGAAGTTTTGTATGGCCACTTGCCATGTAACTATAAGCATTATAGACCGCAGCAATATTAAACTGTTTGTTACAAAGTTTAAAAGCACTGGACCTCTTGCAAAGTGTGTTTTATTTCTAGATAAGTTTGTTAGTAGAGCAAAAACAATCTTGTTACAATATGTAATTTTTTGTCCATCAATAAAAGCTTTAGTGACTTATATACTGTATTTCGTTTAGAACTTGTAACATACTAAGCACCTGTTCAAATGTACCACTCCAGAACAACAGATATTATTAAAGAAGATATCAATAATGATTGAAGTAATCCAGATGGCAATATTCTCAAGTTTATAGCTACAACTTTGCTGCCTTAAAAGGAGTTATTAATTCGCACCTTAGGACATGGATACTTTATCCAGCAGGAAGAAATGGAGGTCAAGCTACATCTTTATAACTATAAATGCAAAACATTGTAGGAAAATAGTTTATGACATGCAAGATTACATAAGACACTTTTCTGATTGTAGGAGAAAACAAATCGGATGCGTATCATTATATACTTCTCAAAATTTGCTAAGGATCATTCTTTCTACCATGCTTTACTTTTGTGTATTTGTAACAGATGTGAAAATTGATTAAAAGGAATTAAATTTTATTATTTAGGAATTGATTTTATGAGAATAATGACAATGGAAGCGTTCCTTGACGTGTGCCTGTTGCGGAAAGAGTATGCCGGACGATAATTAGTTAGGAACTGATTTTTATATAAATAATGACAATGGAAGTGTTCCTTCACGTGTGCCTGTTGCGGAAAGAGTATGCTGGACGAAAATCAACATTTTGGAGGTCACATAGTTAAATAAAAATCTTTCAAATCAGGAAATGGTTGGCGCTGGATGTTTGATACCGAGTATGATGTCCCCGGGCATTAATTACGGCCTGACATCGCCGCCGTTTGCTGCCTATGAGTCTGCGGACCTTGCGATGAGGAATCTGGTCCCATTTCTCTATGATTGCATGTCTTAGCTCCTGAACTGTTGTTAGTTTGACGTGATGTGAAATGATTGCTTTCTGCGGGATAATCCAAGAATGCTCAATTGGAGTAAAATCCGGGGACCTCGCTTGCGA
Source organism: Ruditapes philippinarum (assembly GCF_026571515.1). Taxonomy (NCBI): domain Eukaryota; kingdom Metazoa; phylum Mollusca; class Bivalvia; order Venerida; family Veneridae; genus Ruditapes; species Ruditapes philippinarum. Next base: position 142,533 of record NW_026859629.1, read on the forward strand.
ACCTTAGTTGCCTCCTCAAAATATCGGTTTGTGATATGGGCTATGTGTGCACGGGCGTTGTCATTCATAAGAATAAAATAAGGGCCGACTGCGCCAGCGTACGTGCATACATGGACGTCTTAGAATTCATTGACGCGTCAGTGTACCGTTTTCAATGATTTGTAGGTCCTTATTGCCGCCCACACCATGATTATGATGACTGAGCCCCCGCCAAAACGGTCGTGTTCTACAACGCATGCTGGAGCTAAGCGTTCATTTGGACTTCCCCAAACCCTAGCCCATCTGTCCGTTAAGTCCACACAAAACCTTGACTCAACTGTGAAGAGGAATTGGGTCCAATCATTTACTGTCCATGTGATATGAGTCTGCGCCCATTGCAAACGCTCTTGAATATGGCGTTGTATCAAAAAAATGCAAATGGCACGCCTCCGTGGCCTCTTACAGTTTGTGTGCTTTAAATACACGCACACAGTTGCATTATGGAAGTCGTAACATAAGGTCGTAGCGTTCGAGAACCGCTAGCGTAAATGTTAAAAATACCATTTTATTTCTTTTGTGAAATATTTAATATTTTTGGATATTATTTAAACATAATTATATAAATTATATATAGGATGAAATACGCCAGTAAGTTCTTTGCAGGACAGCTTACTTTATATTTTTTAACATTTCTGCTAGTACATCAGAATATTATGAACATATCTTTCTTTTGCAAACCACTTTTGTATCTTCTTACATCTAATACAAGGTAACAGTTACTAAAAAGCATGCTAATCCCAACTTTTTCTTTAATTTTCAAAAATTGAAAGTTAGAGAAACTTATGTTTCACACCGGCTTAATTATGAAATCTATCACATGATTGAAACTTACTTGTAAAATCGATTCTTTATTTTGGAATCAAATGTTCATCATTCTATTGTCATAATATGCGATTAAATGTTTTTATCCCCCGCCGAAAAGGCGGCGGGGGATATAGAAATGGTCTCCGTCCGTCCGTACGTCCGTCTGTCCTTCCGTACGACATTTTTGTCCGGAGCATATATCTAAAAGTATTTGAGTTATCAACTTGAAACTTCATAGGTGGATAGACCTCATTGAGGAGGAGTGCAGTTCATAATCTTTGAGTTATTGCCCTTTGTTATTTTTCAAAATTGATTTTTGTCCAGAGCATAACTCCAAAAGCCTATGAGATATCAACATGAAACTTCATAGGTGCATATATCTCACTCAAGAGGTGTGCAGTGCACAAGAACGATAACTCTACCTATAATATTTTTTGAGTTACTGCCCTTTGTTATTTTTCATACTTTATTTTTCACCTGAGTGGAGCAAAACTCAAAAGTGTTTGAGATGTCAACATGAAATGTCATAGGTGGATAGATTTTATTGAGGAGGAATGCTATGCACAAAAGTTTTTGAGATATCAACATGAAATGTCATAGTTGGATAGATCTTATTGATGAGGAATGTTGTGCGCAAGAATGATAACTCTTCCCTATACAATTTTTGAGTTATTGCCCTTTGTTCTTTTTCATGCTATTTTGTCCAGAGCTTATCTCAAAAAGTATTTGAGGTATCAACTTGAAACTTCATAGGTGGATGGATCTCATTAAGGAGGAGTGCATTGCTTAAGAATGATAACTCTACCCTGCATTATTTTTGAGGTATTGCCCTTTTTTATTTTTCAAAATTAATTTTTGTCCAGAGCATAACTCAAAAAGCCTTTGAGATATCAAAATGAAACTTCATAGGTGCATAGATCTCACTCAGGAGGTGTGCAGTGCACAAAAATGATAACTCTACCTTTCATGATTTTTGAGTTATTGCCCTTTGTTAGTTTTCATACCTAATTTTTCACCCGAGTGGAGCATAACTCAAAAGTGTTTGAGATGTCAACATGAAATGTCATAGGTGGATAGATTTTATTGAGGAGGAATGCTATGCACAAATATGATAACTCTTCCCTGTACAATTTTTGAGTTATTGCCCTTTGTTCTTTTTCATACTATTTTGTCCGGAGCTTATCTCAAAAAGTATTTGAGGTATCCACTTGAAACTTCATAGGTGGATGAATCTCATAGAGAAAGAGTGCAGTGCACAAGAACGATAACTCTACCCTGCATAATTGTTTAGTTATTGCCCTTTTTTATTTTTCAAAATTAATTTTTGTCCAGAGCATGACTCAAAAGGCCTTTGAGATATCATTATGAAACTTCATAGGTGCATAGATCTCACTCAGGAGGTGTGCAGTGCACAAGAATGATAACTCTACCTTTTATAATTTTTGAGTTATTGCCCTTTGTTATTTTTCATACATAATTTTTCAATTCAAATTTTTTCTCAAAAAGTATTTGAGGTATCAACTTGAAACTTCATAGGTGGATAGATTTTACTGAGGAGGGATGCAGCACACAAGAATGATAACCTACCCTGCATTATTGCCCTTTGTTATTTTCAGCCATCAGTATTCACATAGGTTTCAAATCTGTAATCACTATAGCCATCAGTTTTCATTACCAAAAGACCTCTTAAAATGGAATTATTCTGCTCTACTACAAATACATTCTTCCAATGAGCAAACACATTCGGCGGGGGATGGCCATGTTGACATGGCTCTTGTTATTTTTGCATAAGTAAACAAAATATAGTTTGTTCGATACAAGTATGTTTCACTGTGGTAACTTTAACTAGTTAAAACTCGACCAAAGTTAACAAAATGTACTTACTAATGTACAATTGAAGTTGATGTTGCTCTTATACGTGCTCTCTGACTTGAATTTCCCTTTTGATAAAATTACTTCAAAAAGTTGGTAACGTATGTTCCTGTAACGTATGTCTCAATTTTACATTGAAAGTTGGTTGAAAAGTGAAGCAAGAGCGTATAACACGCCATAGTTAATGGTCAATATATCAAAATTTCACACATGTTTATTTTCTTTCTTGTTTGGAGTCTTCCTTAAATGGGTTAGCTCTAAAACATTGGTAACGTTTGTTTCATTTAAAATGCTGTTGTAAAAGATTTGAATTAAATGAAGATTTCCGAAACCAGAATGATATTTGGGAGCTGTCAGCGTAAGTTCGCTTAAAATTACACATATTAATGTATACATGTAATTTTATGCATGTATTGTTTCAGTTTTGTAATTTCTGTTTTGGTTCTAATTGTTTTAAGTTTGAAACTATTTATTCATATGCATTTGGCGACATTTGATCACCCATGATATCAATGAGGTTTTAATTATCAAATATATATTTACTTGTAATAAAAGTGCATATGCATGCAGCAATGACTGATTGCACAGTCATGTTTCGTTTATTCTGGAACTTATTTGTAGGCGGCGACAGTAACGTATGCTACATTAAAGGGCATTAATTGTACTTGTAAACAAAAAATACCAGGTAAAAATATAAAACTGAGAGTGTCACTATGAGACAAAATGGTAGCCACCTTTCTTAAGCCAATTTGACCTCAAGAAAAAACCTACGTATTAGAGGTACCCAGTTTAACACCAATTGCTGTGTTTAATTGAAAATGAGCGAATACGCCATTGATTGGACGTCAAATCGCGTATAACAACGAAGGTGCCAGACTCATAAATGGCTATGACAAGTAAAACAATACCGTGAAACAGAAAAAGATCGATAGAATATTGATATTCGTTGGGCTTGAATTAGGTAAGCTGTCGGATTCTAGTTCTTGATGTAATGAATGATGCAGCGATATGCCACCGGAATGCACCTGGGTCTCAAAAACGACGATTCCCGTGTCCCTCGTTGTTATACAAATGAATATATCTAAGACTTTCCACCTTTCTATAACTATAATTTTGATTGTGGATTTTTTTAAAACTTACCGATGGTTTTGTATATGATATCTTATATTAAAGCCACTGACCTCCAGATCGTAAAATAAAAAAAATGAAATAGAATTTCAAGTAATTGGTAAATACTGATCTTGTTAGGTTTATTGTATTAACCCATCATAACTGACATCTTGATTCAAAAAAGAATGTTGATAAAAGCTTTAATATATTGGGTTTTCTTTTACATAATCTACTACGTTACTAACGCAGTAGCCAAAAAAATTAGGAGAAGATAATTCATTTAATGCGGTCACGTGTCATAACAGTGATCTGGAAACATCCCGGTATCCGGTATGTCCGGGATCGTTAATCAATTTTCGTTATTAAGTAGGCCTCTATCACATTTTAAGCTAAAGGTTAAATCGACAAATTGGTCATCATATATATGAAATAATTAATCAATTATAATTTTAGTTCCATGAATTACTACAAATATAAAGATAAAGCAGTTATTCGTATCCCTATATGTTTGATAAAATCCCGTGCATACCGGAGCACAGGTCGCGATATTGTCCTGTACGATCACGTGGTACTAGAAAAACCCGGATGAAAGAATTCCGTAGTATAATGAAATACGATATTTCCCGTTTGTGAAAAGCGAACTGTTTGTTTTCAGAGCATGTTGTGTCATTTCGATTTCTTTCATATATATAAGGTTTTTGTAGGGGTATTTTGAAATATAAGCAAGACGGAAATTTTTCTGCTATCTTCTGGAGGTCAGCTGCTTTAAGGCTTAGAGTGTTGAATATTTTGTTCAGGGTTGTAGCAGGGTCCTGGGGCATGATGGAGTGGGGTGTCCAAACACTGATACTACCACCTGTGGCATGTCTAGCAAGTTATTTTTTTGCTTTTGTCCAAGATAATGAAGTTGTAAATAAAAGAACCATATATTTGAACACTGTGGTGACATTTACCGAACAGCCGCTGTAGAGCCATTTTCATATGATCTGCGTGGTCCCCATTTTTAAATACGATTATTTCCAGTTGTTTTTTTTTATTTATAGACATACCGTTATAATTACAAGATTCTGAAATTGAATTTAACTGAGACTGAAGTTCGAGCGCAGAACCGTCTCAATATGCAACATCATCAACGAAAAGATAGTATCGGGAATTTGGTCCTTAATGAATATACCGCGATGATTTAATTACGCAGAAAGGGAGATAACTCATGAATATATTTCGTATCGTTACGTTCCCTTGCCTTGTACCTGTGTTAAATGTAAAATATTCTGTAGTTTTGGTAGTACTAACTTGTACATTTCCACGTTTTGAGTACATTGATATAAGAACACGGAATAAATTCTCTATAACGCCACATATGTTTATAGTATTGAATATAGGGGCGTCCGTGGCCGAGTGGTTAAGGTCATTGACTTCAAACCATTTCAGGAATAAGGTGACAAAAAAGGCATCTGTCACTTCTTGGTTAACACAGAATATACCTACACATACAAATATATTCTTACTATAAAGACTTTTTAGAACATGACACATATACGTTCCTGGCAATGGGTCTGGAAGTGACCCCAATTAGCTTTAAGCTTTCTTCTCATTTAACATCAAACAGAAATCTTTATATATGAATATTTCTAACATAATCATAGCATTTGATTTCAGACTACTTGCAGACAAGTTTCCACAACATAAGAAGCACTTGATTGCAAATGTGTAACTAGATCATGAAATATGAAAGTCCTGCAGCAGTTTTACTTTTGTCACACACCGATGAGTGCAAACTTTTCTGCAAACTATAAGAAAAATCATTGGCTATGTGCTTTAGAGCTGTGTACTTCATTGAATGAATATGGTTTGTTTTTCCCAGGTCGAATCCTAGTCATGGTGGAATTTTTTCTGATGTAAATTGCATTTGCGCCTTTCTGTTTGGACTAAAAATGAAAAAAAAATAAGAATAATGTACCTAAACGTTTTTTTTTTATTTTCTTTGGTCCTGAAACCTCCCTTTGATTAATCAGATTTCTAAAATAATAAAGAGATTCTCTTTCAACACCATTTGCATGGAAAATGTTATGTTAAATGTCTTATTAATGCACATTCCTGAAACTTTACATGGAAATCTAGTCAGTTGTTATTTAATATTGTAACTGATTAAAGATTACTGATAATTTATATTTTCACTTTAATAGATAAGCTAATATAATAAAAAAATAACAGATTCAGGTATCAAAATTTATGTTATGAAATCAAACTTTTAAAAATACACCATTTTGTAAAATTATTTATATGATTTTTTAGTTCATGTGTAGATGCAGTACCAGTACCATGTTTCTTTATTTTTTATATTCTACATAACACAGTCAACACAGCAGAGTGCAGGTTCTTTACCCCATGTATAAGAACTGTCTCTTTTCATTCTCTTTGTGGAAAATTACACTGTATTTTTGGAGGCGGGTAAGACCAAAAAACGATGTAAATTGATTTTTGTGAGAACTGCGTGATTTTAAATTTCATTTTACACTTATATGTATATAGCCTATCCTATAGCAAAAAGCACTAGAATGCTATTTAAGGCATTAGCCATATTGGCCGCCAAATATGCATTGAAGTTGTGAAATTGGGTAAAATCTTATTCAAATACTTAAAGTTGCAAACCTCACGATTAGTAAAGAAATATTTAGTTGTATATTTTTTCTAATATCTAAAGTCTTAAAACTATATCATAATTTTGGTGATGTACTGCTTTTAAACTATCAGTCAATTTAACAAGGCAAATGAACAAGTTTAAGCTGATTCAACTAGCATAAAACAAATACAACATACCAGACGGCATAAGTTTGTAAAAGGAACAACATGAAATGTAACAGGAACGGTCCAACAGGATCAAATGTAATAGGATAGGAAGATCAACGATGGTGTCATTCAGGCCTATGAACTATACCAATGAATCTGTCGAAATCTTTACAGTTGTTCTGCATTATTGACTGGGCAGATAAAGCTCTTTTGCTTATGAACACATCACCTCAAAACCAACCCGTCGTTCCATGACATTAGCATGTGGTACACTGATGTCGTGAACCTTTTGAAGAATTCTGGTCATGCCTGATAAAGACTTTTCACTTCCGTGAATTAAATCATAGTAAAGAACAACATATTTCTTTTTGAAATGTTCATGAAGTCGTGAATTATATAGTCAGGATAGGTAACTGACTCAAGTTGTTTTATTTACTTGTGTAGTATTTTTTAAACGATATATACCATGTTTGGTTTCAGATGGTCTATAAGACCAGTTGTTGGAATCCACTCATTCGTCCCTATGTTCAAGATATTAGGCAGGGAATATAATATATTTTGAACATTTAACTCTTCATATGATATTCTGTTGCACTTAAGGATAAGTAAAATCCAATGTTGTCTGTCGCTGATTTTTTATTCACTGCTTTAATTGCGAACTCTTTGTAAGTGTCCATTTATCTCTTGTGTAGTTATAAAAATGTTTTTTTATTTTTTTCAGAATACTTGAATATGATGCACTAAGCCCAAAGTTATGTAGAAAATTTACTAAAACAAGGATGGAAAAATGTCATATTTTTAATATGTGAAACTATGTTGCTTTTTACCATCAGCAATTTCGTATGCAAAAAAGAGTGTTAACATACATCTGGGTGTGGCATACTTTCATTTAAGACTTGGTTGATGACACTTTGTTAGATTTATTTTTTTCTCATAATAATTCAAATAATAATTGGGGCAGTGACTTGTAAAGGAAATTGAGTCTAGGAATATTTATTTTGTAACTATATCTATATTCCCCCATCCCCATTAGTTGAGGCATAAAAATGTATATCAGCAAGATATACTTATTATTATATGTAAATCAAAATCTGAAAGAATGCAAATAATTTTTACACCAATGTTTCAATTATTGCTTTTATTAAAAAAACTATTCAAACACAATAATACCCACCTCTGAGATTATTGTTCGAAATTCGGCTGTACAGCAGCACACTTACAGCTGTTACTAGACGAGCACCACTTGGTAAATATTTGATTTCATACAAACAGGACAAAAACATTAAAGAAAACAATTATAGTTACCTTTTACTGCAAATTTTGTCCATTTTAAAGAGGCCATAACATTTGATATTATTTCACTTGTTGTCTTTAACAGACTCTGTCGGTGTTTACAAAGAGTGTTGACTTCATCCTTTATGTATTTTCCGATGCCTGTTCAAAAATCATTTCACTATATTCTGCTCCATCTTATCATGAATAGATTTTGTTTTTTCCTGTCCTCTATACTTTGCAGTAACTTAAAATATAAATTTTACATGACATGAAAAAAATGGAAACATTTTAATATTTAAATAAATGTGTATGATAAAAAAAAACATTTTTAAAATCAGCTTGACATGAAAATCAATAAATTGGTTTACTGTTTTTGAATGGGCAATACAAGATTGTCGGTTGGTTAAAACTATGTTAGTGATTTCATATTGCAAAATTATAACACTGATTAATAAAGTCAGAAACAGGAAGTCTAAATATTTTTAATATCAACTGAATAGTTATATAATAAAACAAATAACATTAAGCATTTTTTCATGTTAATCAAACCATACAATCCTTCATTACTTTCACATTCTCAAAAAAAAACACCTGGTCAATACCTTTAACGGCTCTTCTGGTTGAGCTTAAACGGCTCCCCTGACTGAGCAATCTGGACGCTTACACATGGAGTATTTATTTTTTATGAATTGGTCATATAACATTATATTTAAGTTACAATATACATTGAGAAAACATGCAACAAAAAATACCTTGACATTTTACAAGTCATTTGTGTTTTGAATTGGCCACCTTTGACCGTGCTACACGAACTGAACGGACTTGTCCACCTTTAGCTTTATTTTAGCTTTTGGAGTTTAACCTATTGGTGAATTAAAATTAAAATTTCACTCCGTTTTTAAGGCTCGCAACTGAAATAAAATGTTTTACAGAAAATAATAAATGCATTATCCAGAAAAAGAAACAAAATTTCCAGTTTTAAGAACTAGAGTGATATTAAGTGCAACAATGATTTTTATTTACTCTTTATTTACCCGAGTTATAATTATGTTTAAAATATACCAGTAGATCTGATAATTAAATGAATTAGCATTATTTCAGCATGCGATGCAATAAATTGAACATTATTATGTTAACATGTTCACATGTAAGATATGCAAATGAATTAATAGTTAATATCTATATATTTATGAAAACAAAATAATAACTTTTAACAAAATATCTATATATTTATGAAAACAAAATAATAACTTTTAACAAAAGCTTTCAGAACTTTTCAGGCTTTCCTTTGGGTAGCGCATTTACTTCGGTTATTAATATTTTAGGTGAACGTTCATCATTTCTATCATAAATAGGTTTTATTTTCCAATCTGTTTTGCTTATTGTTCAACAGGAAAACATCAACGATACATGAATCTGTTTTTTTGTCAATGGCAGCTATAGTATTATAAATTTTATTTCAACTTTATTAGAGATTCGAATGAGATTTTCATTGGTGGAGACTTCACAAACCAAAACAGTTTCGTAACTTGTATATAACACACTACTGTTGAAGACTTTGCAAACTATTTTACCACATATGAACTGCTTAGTTAGTCATGTAGCACTGACAATTAACTTCTATGGTTCAGCAATGTCATTGAATATAAAATATGCATACTGTCTGTTTTGTAAATATAGTTCCATTTTTTAAAATTTTCATCTAATAATCAACCGTCCTATGTTGGCACGATACGGGCATTGTTTTTACAACATGATGCGCTCCTGGTCCGAACATTCCATGGTGAAAATATCAATGTTTCAGTTTATAAAAACGTATTTCTTTAGATGTATGTATAATAATCTTACCTGGAGTAAGAGCACTGTTCGTTTTTAATGCCGGTCGATTTAAAAATTGACGTGGTTTTTGAAATCTGCAGTTTGTCGATTTTGTAATTCAAGTCACTGTTAAAGTTTAATAGTTTGTTGAACATGTTGAAACATAAATTCTTTACTGCTTGAATCCCTGTCGTTGTAAATAAGGATTCAAATTTTCCCTCACTTTTCTGTAAGATTTTTTGTTCATTATTGTCGATAAACAAGTATTGCAGCTGGGCGCAGCCATTGTGGATACAGAAAATCTAACCCGTAAATTCGTTTGTTATTCGATATCTCATTAGTATTCTTAAAACGAGGTTTGGCAGTTGTATATCCCACGGAAGATAATGTATTATTTACGCATTATATACCAACGGTAACCGACGATGAATGACTTTACGCTGTTGTCCTTAAAAATAGAGAAATGTAAACCCCATATGATGAAGTACGGTGTTCGCCTCAAGTTTTTGAAAATTAATCATATTTAAGTCAAAATTTGTATAAACATAGACATGTTACAGGTCCAAAATAATGTTTCAATTGTATATTTCATTCAATTTCATTATTTGCTAGACATGCTTTCAATTTAGTAGTCAAAACTGGATATGATCATTTTGATGTATTGTCAATGTTTTTAGTCTGCATTCACTAACACTGTCACAAAGGCTACAAACTTCATCCGTTTAAACTCAGATCAAACGTGTATCGATTAAAATGTAAAACAACACATATCGATGAAGAATGAAGGCGATATAGTATACATTAAAACTTGTCTGGAATATTGTTGTATATAAGTAATAAATTTATTACAGATTTTGATGCTAAACAGCAAAGGTGAGAAGTATATATAGTCCGTGTCGTTAAATACATTTATCAACTAATTCATCAAGATAATTGTTTAATAAAGAGCAATAACTCATTGTAAAGTGTAATGCAAAACAACAGTTTTGATGTATCTCCTTTTTTAAAAGGGGGGGAGCTCCATGTGTGTGATTCATTAAACCACGACATTAAGCAGGTTGCGTCATAATTAGCATAACTGCATAATGTAGAAGTACTGCTTGGCATAAGACGTTGGGTTAATCATGATAGAGTCCAGTTTTATATTATTAAACAGTTTTTGTTAATAAAGCTGGATTTTTTTATACATTTTTACATATATCATTTTCTGTGTCCTCGCTTAGAATGTAAATTTGAGAAAAAAATAGAAACTATGTTATGTCTTGAAAAAGACAAAAGCAAAACGTGCTCGCTAAACGGCATTTTATTTCACTGGCTTGGTTAGCAAATAATGTTTTCTAAATTTTACCTTTAGAAATAGAAATCAATATTTTACATAGATAATTCAGATGCATTAATAATGCTATTTTAAAACGTATCAAAATCATCTCAACATTCTCACCGACATAGATATAAATAACCTGACGTCATTTGGTTTATTAGCACGTATATGTCGTTGTTTAAAACTAACTTAAAGATGATATACTTATCATAACAATGTTTCAGACCATTATACAAGACTCATAAAGGATACTTTAAAGGATAATGACGATTGATTTTTATTATGATCGTGTTGGTAAACATTCAACAACAGTAGATGAAAGTAACCTTTATACGGAAAACCAAAAAACAAAACAGGATACACGAACAGGAACGACATTATCTGTCCAGACCGAAGACATTAAAGTTGAGTCAGAAGGTTTGTTTCTTTTTTTATGTTGTTGTTGTTGTTGTTTTTGTTTGTTTGTTTGGTTTTTTTTGTTGTTTTTTTTTGGGGGGGGGATAGAAGTTAAATAAACTAATGAATTTCTGTCTATAGCATGCAATAAAAGAGGGTATAAAACAAGAATAAAATCCGTACAAGACAGCATGAGAACAATTGGTAAAAGGCTGATAATTGCATTGCTTTTATTGTTAGCAAACTACAGACAATTCATGAAAATACACGTCAGCCGTTGTTGACTTGAACGTTTCTTGTAGCCCATTATTTTTAATTTTAAGTAAATATTAATTTTCGAATTTTAGTAGTTTTCTCTCTTTAAGCATTTTCTTTTGACATTGAAATACCCATTTTGAGAGATTTATTTTACTTGTCCCTGCATGAATTATACAATAATAATTTTATTGACGTAAATGCTTTCAATTTGCATTCTTTACTGGAGATAAAAGACAATATTCCTCTTGCGTTGAAATTAATGTATATCTTAATTGAATGGATGAATGAAGATAGAAATTTTATGTTTTTGTTGTTGTTGTTGTTTTTTTTTTTTTTTTTATTTTTTTTTTTTTTTTTTTTTTTTAATTATTTTGAAAACAATTAATTTCGATGGTAGAAAGAAGAGTATTATCCCTTTCCACCTTTAAACATTCATTGTTTCTTAATGAAAAGACTCTAACTTCATGAAACTCTTTTGCAAATTACCATGGGTTGCCATGAGTATTTATTATAATGCAATAGGAACGGATAAGCTTGTAACATACTGAAATATACATGAAAATGATCAAAAACATCACAAAATTACAAAGCATGCCAAATCATTGCACTTAGTAACTAGACGCTTTAAGATGTTGAGGAAAAAAATTCAGAGAGATTTATTACGTGTTTATCACGTTGTTAAATATTGAGATGATATACTTATAATAACAATGTTTCAGACCTTTACACAAAAATCATAAAGGATAAAGAAAAGTATTATTATTATTATGACATGTTTTGGAGGTTCAACAACCATAGATAAAAGGAAGCTTTATAAGGCAAATGAAAACAACAACAACAAAAAAAGGAAGACAAAATCATGTCATACCCATACAATTAAGTATCGAGTCAAGATATGAGTTTTATTATGTTTACTTTATTTTCAATAACGTACTAATTAGATAACGAACACTTAAACACCAACTTTATGACGAGGTGTCATAATTGATTATGCAGATGACATCATCGATGTCCATGTCATATTATAAATATAATTATAACGAACAGGCTAGACGATTTTCTTTAAAAACTTGTAAATGTTTATTTTGTTTCGCCGAATTATTATTAAATAAGAGAGCAAATAGTTTCGTTAAGGAAAGCAGGCGCTTTATTGTGTAGCTTGTGTTTGATTGCCGATTTGACTTTTCTTCGATGAAACTGAACTTATGACGAACAATTGAATTTGACATAAATGTGCAGTAAATCTAACTTTTTGTGATTCATAGGGATATTTTGGATCGATGTTTAAAACATTAGAATTTTAATTTATTACATTCTGTTATATTTATCATGAAAGTAAATTATCTAGAACCGAAAGATAAAATGGCTGCCATTTACAAATTCGAAGTTTCAAGGGCGGATAAATTTTTTTTCAAGAATTATTCCGTTTTTCCGGAATTTTATATATTTTGTATTATATATATCTAGTTCCAAATTTTATGATATTATAGCGTCAAGGCACGTTTTGCCGTGTTATAAAGTCTGCATAGTCCGTCGGAACTGCTGTAGTCTCCTCGGGACTCTATAAACGTTATAACACGGCAAAACGTGCGTGTACCTATATATAAATGGTCTTAAACATTCATTAGCACTGGATGTTTAAGTATAGATATTATCATTTTGCTGTCTTGTCAAAATGTATAGACTGCCTTCAGTAACACTGTCAATAGGAATACATACATAATGTATTTAAACTTTTTATGATACGTATTTCTATTTAAATGTAAAACAACAAGTGATGAAAAATTAATGAGATGTCTTACAGATTAAAACTTGTCTGGGAATTTTCTATATCAACTTTCTTGCCGACTTAGTTGCTTACCAGCAAAGTTCTGAATTCGTAGATTGTTTGTCAAGGTTAGTTACCGATTGTTTAGCCAAACATATACAGAATGGAGTCCTAATCAGTTAATCAGGTACTCGTGTGATATCCTTGTTTAAAGTCTATATAAACTCCAGTTATTTTTATCGCTACATTTTGTTCAAAGCATCTATAATCAAATTGCGGTAAGATTTGTAACAGCGAATTCATTCAAATGAACACTGACTCATTTCAATGCAACAGACTAACGTACTTGAATGTCCGAATATGTGATTGGATTAATGCAGTCACTTTTATCCACGGCGACATAAAGTCGGTTGCGTAATAAGTTGCATAATTGCTTAATATGAAAATACTACTTGGAATATGACGGAGGAGATAATCATGATAGACTTTTCTTTTTAAGTATACTATCGTTTTTGATTTATTTGCTTGATTAAGTCTAACATTTTCAAAATTCTTTGTCAGAGTCCTAACTTGAAAATGTGAATTCAAGAAATAAATGCTTTAATATGTCTTGTAAGAAAGAAAGGCGAAAGGCGTTCGCTTAAATTAAATGTCATTTTTATCCGTGGCTTAATTATTTTCTAACGCTTTAAATATATCTGCTCATTTTAATTGCAGAAATAGAAATTAATAATTTACTAGACACTTCAGACAGATTTATCTTCGTTTAATGCTGAGATGATATACTTATCGTTATAATGTTTCAGACCGTTATACAAAAATCATGGAGGATGATGAAGATTTAAGATATTGTACCATTCCGCTAGACATGCTAGATGAGTCAGAAGGTTTGTTGTAACATTTTCTTTGAGCAAAAAGTAACAAAAAAAAACAGGTTTTAATTATTAGTTAGTTGGTTGCTGTTTTTGAATGAAATAAATTTGATGTATCACAAAGAATAAAACCCGTTAATGAAAAGATGAGTCAGAAAGATTGTTGTAACATTTTGTTTGAGAATAAAAGTGAACAATGTCGTAAATTATAATAAATTGATGGATTCTTGTTTTTATAACAAGTATAGAATGAAATAAATTTGATTTATAAGAATAGAATGAAAGCATGAGAACAATTGATTAGATTTTTTTATGATGTTGCTTTTATTATTAGCGCTTTACAGCCGTATTATTATGTATATACATGTTAGGAGCCGTTAATTTTGATGTTTCTAGTATAAAAAGCATGTATGAATAACGTGTCGTATTTTAGAAAGCTGACGAGTGGCTTTCACTTTTTGGCCTTCACATACATCCTACATGCATGGATGGATTTTGATAAAATTTCATAGAAATGTTCACCTCTAAAAAAAGCCGTGTCATGGGCAAGAACAAGATCGCTAGGTGTCAAGGTCACACAAAAAGGTCATTGCTAAAGGCTTGTCTGACCAAAACTTTTACATGCATTGAGGGATAACATTACTCCTTCGCACAAATACAGGTGGAGTAACGCGAACTTAATTTGGGTCCTAGCGGCTAAAGTCAAATGAAATAAGACAATGTGTATAGGGACCATTTAGTTACTTTCGGTCATTATCGTGATAACTTCTGTAACACTTGAAATTTTTGAATTTAGCTAAATATATATATAAGGTCAAGGTCGCTAAAGATGATGAAATATCGAGATTGTCGTCCAGAGCATCCCCTTACACTCATGGAGGAATTTTTGTGAAACTTAAATGAATTATTTACCATTATATGAGAAGCTGTGTGGAGCGCATGTACAAAGTCTCTTAGTCAAAGGTCAAGGTCACACTTAGAGGTCACTGAAAAAGGCATGTCCGGAGTAAAATGTCTAAATAAGGGGACTTTGATTTAACTTGGTACACATATTAACCATTGTGAGGCAGAGTGTAAGGTCCCATCGAGTTCATATAATTTATTATATGGGTCAAAGTTCTGATGAAACATGAAAATTTGTATCAGTTCCATTTAGCCATCATTTATTACGGGATTGTAACACAAATGATCATTATGATGACTACCGCCATGATACTTGAAATATAGCTTAATTTATGCAAGGTCAATGTCACTAAAGTTGCTGAAATATATGGATTTTGTCTTGACCATATATCCTACATGCATGGAAGATGTTCTATGAAACTTTATGAAATGTTCACCTCAATTAAATGTATTGTTTCATATACGAACTAGTGCAAAGGTCAAGGTCACACAGCACTAGAAGCTATGCATATCTATAATGCCTACATGTCCACCAAAAGCTTTTATGGCGGGCGTATTTTCGGATAATCTTCCATTTGTTAATATTTGATAAACATCAATATAAGAATTATCTTAAAGCATTTTCTTTGGACATTTAAATCATCATTGTGTTTACATGATACAAAAATAATTCTAATAACCGTAAATGTTTCTTTCTTAATGTGTATTTTTACTGGAGATAAAAGCAGAATATTTCCTCTTGAAATGATATTAATATTTGAAAAAAATTAATTTATGAAGAAATTCTAGCAATATAGTTTTTATTATTTACGAAGATATAAACAATATCTGAGTTATTTATTTTATTATTATTTTTAAGATTTATCGAAACTGCTATTTTTGATAACAGAAAGGAGATGATTGTCCCTTTCTAAATTTACACAAAAAAGTTGTCCATTTATTTTTACTTCATGATTCTTTTATTTCAATTAACATGGAATGCCATGAGCTTTTATAATGCGGAAGAAACTAATAAACTTGTAATTTTTGTGAAAAAGTAGATATCAAATCAAATCAAAAGTCCTTCAAATGTTAAAGTAGAATTCATCATAAAAAAGCACCAAAAGACTTGAAGTAAAAATTAAATTGAAACTAACAGACTTAATAACTCATGAACTTAAACTATCTTTATTACAATCTTTTTATTCCTTTGTATTTACTAGTAGAAAAGAGCAAAATGAACACTTATTATTAATTGTTTCTATTCTAAATAATCCTATTTGAAGTGATATTGTTAACATATTCATAAAAGTTGTTATTAACTTTGGTATAAATTGATCAGATGTGTGAAGGTGTGAAAGACGACAAAAACTTTTGTGTTTTAAATGAAAGATGATTGCATTGTATTACAGCTCACTGGTTCCTAAACAATAAGATATGACATAAATATATGTGTTAAATATTGTTTGTAAAAAGTATGTGTAATCATTAAAGTTGTAATAAATAATAATAATAATGATAATAATAATGATGATAATAATAGTAATAATTTTGAGATGGTGACATATTAAGAGTACATAATAAACATACAACTTATTTCGAATATGACCTTCTATACATCTATAAACAGAAAATAGAAATAACAATAAACACCAATATAATTATGACAAACACTCTTACGAAATACATGGATTATAAATAATAAGTTATGGAAATAAGCATCTTAACTTATGCACATACACTCATCAATAAATGTTAACAAACAAACAAAACGCTATATAGAGCTAAATAAATTTCTGTTATAAATCAGTTTAAAGTTTTTAGCGTTTTAAGCTCTATTTTTTTATTAAATAATCCTTTACTTTACCCTTAAAAAATGGCACTTTACTTTGTAGTTTTTTTTCAGTTGGAAATGTATTCCATAAATGTGCCGCTCTGAATGTAAATGTTTGTTTCATATACTTTGTCCGTGGCCTGACGTGAATAAGATCATAAAATGTAATAATGTAATATAGTAATGTAAAAATGTAATATTAACTTAAAAGTAAATGGTTTTATTTCTTTGCTGAATAATGTTTGGAATTGTTTTGCTTGACACTGTATATTTATTCAAAATTTGATGAATATATAAAAGTATTGGTACTGATACTTAATTACTTCCTAAAAAAAGTACTGGTACTGCAATACCGAGCTAAAATCTAGTACTGGTACTGGTAATGGTATTGCATAACTTGGCAAGTACTGGTACTGTTTCTTAAGTACTACACCCTTAGTACTGATGCAGCTCTGTGTCTGAGACAAAACTGTGCACTTCCAAATAGAGAAAAAATAAGTGGTCAATTCCTTTAGGTTTATGAGTACAATAAAATACAACCGTAGTGTCCGAAAACATATTGGATAAAAAAATAACTTAATTAAAACATATTCTTGACCTTGCCAATCTAGAACTCAGTTTTGCATGCAAATGATCTCACTTTTATTGAAATAATGCAGATGACATGTTTATTTAAATTTTAGTTGGTTGTGGATGTACGCTTTATTTTGTAGAAAGTATTCCAAGGCGTGCGATGAGTTATCCATGCATTTCGAGTTTACCCACACCTATGAAAGATAAGCAATTACATCCGTATATATCAATATTCCCAAAAGTTTGACGACTGTATTTCTTTTTTAGCTCTAATCTACCGTATAAGTACTTTTTTCTGCCATTTCTGTGGTTCATAACGATATCGCAGATTTAAAGATTGCAGAAAATTAAGCCTTTCCCTATCTATATGTTGGAATATTTTTTAACTACCAGTATTGTATATATTAATTAAATTACCATGTATCGTCATCTGCTTCTGTAGAAATTAATGGTATTGGGAATTTATTACGTATCCGCCTTGAATAAACGATTATAAACAAATCGCTACTTTGCTTATTTGTTTAAATAATCATCATTTTCTCAGAATATTTTATATGATACTATCAAATTCTCGATAAAAATTTATATTGCAATTAAATATTAAATTTGTGTTCATGTGCGGTTTATACCGTTGTATATATCGCTGTTTTAATTTTCTCATTTTGAAATATAATTAATGATGTCATTATCAAAGACATGATAAAAAATAACCCTTGTTTGTAATTGTAATAAATGCCTGCAGTAAACAGTATTTTGTATTCATACAGTACATGTAGCTTGTGTCTATGTGCGATTTGCCATTTTTTATTTTTCACACTTACCTTCACACGTCAGTTTTTAAGAAACAATCGATGTTCTTTTATTCAAATTGTGTTTGTGTGTTGTTGTTTTTTTACGTGTATAAACCGATATATGATGATTACGAAAAAACGCATTATGAATGGTCTGCATTTTAAACCAGAAGTAATGTAACATCAACAAATCCCTAAATGTTGTCACTTTTTATTTGTTTACTTTGTATAAATATCTTAATGAAACGCACAAATTAAACGCATCAATGCCAGAAAGATGACACCGCATAAATAAGATACGCAGAAATTTTAGACAAAAAATGCAGAATATTAAGCCCGTAGTAATATGTTCTTACACGGTATCTTTGACTTGCTTTCTTCATGTGAAACGATTTACTATTGATTATTTTTATATTCAGAGACATGGCAGAACTGTTATAGAAACAGTAGTAATTTTGAAAAAGTTGCGAAGAAGCTGCTTCTACAGGGAATTTTACCGGATGATATATTGCTTCAAACCATTTGCAAAAGATACGGTCGTAAGTCTGAGATTATTCGATACATCACCAATGTTATATGTCAAAGCATCAAAGAGCAGTCAAAAGATATAGTTCACGTTTGGCCCGCTTTTCAGTATAGAAATAATCTGGAGTACAGTGAAAATCATATTGATCTTTGTTGTTATAACGGAAACACATACTGATATTAAAACAGATTACCAAATATATGAAAGAAATGTCAATAAGATTTTAGCGGAGAGCGAAAGGGAAAATGATTCCATACGTAACAATGAAAACTTTAGTGATGTAAGGATTAATGATATAAAATTATGCTTGAAGTCAAATGCCAGCAAATTGATGGAAACCCATAGAAATCTTACATGGGTAACTATTAGTAGTGTCAAATCAAGTGGGCATGGTAGGAAAAGCGGTATTGTTAAATCACTGTGTATAGCACTTTATGTACAGGTCAAAGGATTTATTCCAATCGATGAGGATCCGTTTGAACAATTTATTGATGGATATCCAGTTGACGTTCGAGAAGGTGTATTTACGCTTTGTGGATCTCCTACAGATTTACATGAAAATGTGAGAATGGGATGTGCATAAGACAGTGGATTTGGAACAAACCAAGGAACTATAGGTCCGTTCTTCAGATATGAAACTGACTCATTTACGTACCTATTAACCAGCGCTCATGTTCTGCTTAACCACGAAGAAATGCAGAGGCTGATTGTAGACAAAGAAGTGCATTATGGAATGTTTGGTACCGATACTTACCAGCCACCTGAAAGTATATCAGTCGAACATAACCAACGCCATCATCTGGGTAAATTAGAGTTCGCTGTCTATAGGAAAGGCGGACAATACAAACCTGGAATGGAAGTTGCACTTGTTCGAATCAACAAAAACCGGATTCCAATAGATGGGAAATTTCCTTCAAAATGTAAATATATTTTAATTCTAAACAGATAACAAATGCATACTGCAGTATAGTTCGTTGTAAAATATTTTATTTTTATAATGTTACACATAATTGCTAATTAGGATAAGGTTTTGCCGCAACGTGACTCTTATTTCCCCCCCTTTCGATTAATAACGAAATTTTATGGTGAAACCAAAACGTAAATGATATTATGTTTTATAGTAGAAGCTAACATTAATAGTAGTTCGGCTCGATACACTTTATGATATAGGACACCTTAAATATTTACCCTCAATAATAACACAAAATGTGTTTTCATTTCAGCAGGTGAAACAGGTGATGATTTTGAGTTTTTTGTCGAAGATATTTGTAGCCAAAACACACTGTTAAATGGTCCATATGTTTACAAATACGGATCGGTGAGTGGACTTACCAAAGGAATGGTCCGATTACAAGGAAGTTCAGTGCAAACCAGTATTCTAGATGGCAGATATCTTGGGCTTGACATACCATTGCATAATCAAATCGAAATAGAACCTGTTGACGGCGTTGCATTTGGAGAGCTAGGAGATTCAGGATCACTTGTATTTCAAAAAGACGGAAACAGATTGACTGCTGTTGGTATTTTTGAAGGCAAGATTAACGACGACATCTGTATGGTTACACCAATCCCTGGAATAAAACAGGCATTAAGTGAATTCATGTCGCGCTACAGAAATCCACCCACTGAACCACACATTGACGTTGATCGACAGAACTCGGCTGTGACTTTAAAGCTGTATTATGTGGCCGGAATGGATCGCCATATTTCTGACGAGATTAGCAGACAAACAACTAAAATACAGACAGATATTCTGCATTATACTGATCGCAAAATTGATTCTGTCAAAACCGAATTAACCACTGTTAAGGCGCATATTGATAACACAAAACGAGAAATAATTGAAAACATAAGTAGTCAGATTACTGCCATGACACAGGCTATTATGAGCAATAAATTGCAAATGAAATAGCTTTATTACATGCTTTTCGGTGGTTTATAGAAATATATCAGTGATATAAAACTGGTAATTTCACTGTTTGAAACAGTGAAATTACCACTTTGATAATTTCACTGTTTTGAATTTAAGCCCCTAACGTTGTTTCAGTGAAATACCAGCGTGCACAGTACTGGGTATCAGCTTAATGACGTGACGTCGAAAATGGCGTCACGTTGTATTATTATTTGGCGCGCTTTTCATTCAGTATTACGTTTAATGTCTTTTTAAAACGTTTATTTGCATGTTATAAAAAGAAAATTTGTTTAGTTTAGTGTAAGATCATAATATATTTTACCTTGTGAACACCAAAAGTTCATATTTCACTCATGGCTGCGTCACTCGTGAAATATACCTTTTGGTGCTCACTCGGTGAAATATATTCTGATCTTACACTGAACTAAACAAATATCCTCTATTTTACTAAAGAACAGTTACTTTCAGTGAGTATGTTCGTCGATATATTTATAACTTATAACCCGTCCAATTCGTGAAAGAAATTGAATAGAAAAATATGTTTGTGCTTCTTCTATCGCGAGACTTTGTTATTTGCTAGATAAAAAAGTGAAAATAAAGAACTACCGCATAGCTAAGTTAAAAATGATGCAGGCTCGGTTTCGTGGAGCCTGTTCACGGGCGACAGTGCTTAATGAACTCTAGATATCGTCCACATGCCCATTGTTTACTTAGAACTTGTTTCATACCGACCAAAGCAATATTGTTCAAGTATAAACAAGATCATATCACAGACAATCCAACAGTCCCCTACCGGTATAATGTTGAATAATTTCCTTCTCAACCAAATTAAATATAAATGAAGAAACATAAAAGTGGAAATTGTCTTAGATGCTTAGAATCATCAGATAGTAATGAAAGAGTCGTGCTTTTGTGACTGTAAGAAAATTAAAGTCAAGTGTGTGAGAGTCATCAACTTATGTCAAGATAACTTCAATGTTTATACTGTTTCTATAGCCACAGCAACAACATTTTCTTCATATAGCATGCCTTATCTCTACGTGATTTTCTATCCATAAACCAAGCATGGTACATATAACTTTGGTATTTTTGAGTTATGACGGGATCTTTACTTGATCTATTTTCATAATCTTCGTTTATCCAGTGTATTTACCGTATACAAGTATTAATGGGTTCCGATTTCCAATGCATTTTTATTGGTGTTCACCATTTTCGTAACCATTTCAAACAAAATAAAAAAGACTTTGCATAATTTTCGTATGTCCTCTACTCAATAAATAAAACGAAGAGAATCAAATGATGTGAACAATTTTAGTATGGCCTTTTATCCACTTACCAGTTATCACTAACTTAGCTTTTGTACTTTTGCGTTAGGATAGAATCAAGATTTCTTATAATGGGTAGGGCGAAAAACAGTCGAACAATATCTGCTTTGATAATTTTGTTATTTTCTATTTTACAGTGGTATATTAACACTTGCATATACCATTATTCATTATGAGTGTTGAAATTGTGTCAATCTTGTAATTGTAATTGTTTATTACCTATGTTTGGTGAAGGTTTTGTTGTTTTGTTAGCTGTTTATATTCATATGAAAATGTGTTTTCAATGAATAAAAGAATTGAATTGATTGAGTTATTTGAGTAAATAGATTTGCAAGATAATTTTTTTAAAGATATTGCATGATCAAGTGAACTTCAAACGGTTATTAATCAAATGTAATGTAGCATATTCTCGTTATATCTAATAATATATTTAAGGTTCATTATTCCTCAGAAATCCATATTTCTTTAATTGTTAAACATGTGTTTAATATTGTTAAATAATGAATTTAGAGTTATAAGATGTTTTAGAACGGAAGAAGTAGTGCAGAACGTGTTGAATGCCATACAGAATACTGAATCACTATAATTATACCAATCGCCAACAGAGCTGAGAAAGCAAAAGATATTACATCATGTGACAAATAAGTGTTTTATTTGTCTTTATTGAAACTGTAAACTAAAGTGGACATATATGTACAGCATAAACATCGAGCAGTAACTTTGATCTCATTAAGATATCACGTTTAATACTTTTATATATAATTGTTTATTATTAATGTGCATTTGTATTGTATGATATTGTGACTTATAATTCCAATGTAAGGGGTGTTGTTGTTGATGATGTTTTGTTGTTGTTTGTATGTATTCATATCATACTTAGTATTATATTTAGATAGAGTAAACAATTGTAATATATTGAAACAATTAAAGGAAATATTTCAAATATTCGAGTTAATATCCATCGCAAAATCAATGTTCATTTATCATATTTATCCAATATTAAAAAGGGGAGAGCAACGTGGAACGTCGACCCTCCCAATATCCTATTACACATGATTAATGGGTAGGCACTCTTGGAGTGAGGCACAGAAAAATAATATGGCACGTTTACCCATTTACTCATAATCCCATATAATTCCATTATAAAATCCATTAGAAAAGATCGGAGACGCAACCAAATATAAAACCTACACTGATTGTTGTGTGAAAATGATGATGATGGTGATGATGATTATGATGATTATAATGCTCCTGCTGCTGTTGTGCTGCTGCTGCTGCTGCTACTGATGATATGATGATTATGATGAGGATAATGATGATGATAATGCTGCTGCTGCCGCCGCCGCTGCCGCTTGTGCTGATGATGATGATGATGATGATGATGATGATGATGATGATGATGATGATGATAATGATTAGGATAATGATAAATATATGTTTGATATTTCAACTAAATTTCTCAAGAAATATAAAAGCTATAAAAAATTTCTGCACTCAGACATTAACCGTGAACCTTGATATTGATTAGACTATGATCAGATACTAATGAGATTGACGTCGGAAAAAGACGTCTAACATATTTTTATATCTGACCACTTTTCAGAAAGTCATCCGACGTTGGAACTCGATTTAAATGTGACGTAAACCTGAAGATGTGCGTTTGTTTGTTTGCTTGTTTAATGACGTAGCTTTTGACAGACAACACATACAGGATGGAACCTGTTTAGGCTCTACCTAAAATGAGAAGATCACGTCGTCGTTTGGTGAGCGCAAAACCACACACAAAGACCCTCTATTTGCGTACCATAGTATTCCCCGCATAACACAGCTCTTGCCATTGTAACAAAACAGTTGTAGCGGTTGCAAAAAGTAAAATAATACAATTATGCATAACCATAAAAATACAAATCATACAGTAAAACATTAAACATTAAAAAACGAGACTTAAGATTTTCACATTACATTTATAGTATAAATTTTGAAATTGATGAGATATTATACAAAACGTTAGAGACAATGGTTTACAATTGCATTGTATAATATTTATAAACAGATGTTTTTTTAGATAATGTTACCTTCATTTATATACATTATTTTCATCCTGTCCTCCAAAGAGTCCAAGCAAGATAACATAAACGAAAAGGATATACGAAAAACAAATTAAGTCTTCCTTTGGATAATTTTTGAAGGAAGAATAAAAAAAACATTATATGAAAGTATTATGTTATGTGTAGTTCACATATATGGTAGATAGACTTATAAACACCATGGACAAGTATTATCTCAATTAAAATAAACCAAATTTCATGTCTCCTAACGAGATAGTTGATCGAAATACTGCTCTCATCACAGGATCTGTATAATTATGTATTATTGGAGTAGCTTAGAAATGTGTATAAATGCAAAAGAAAATATTGTAAAATAAAGAAAATGACAATAATTCCATATACATTAGCATTGATATGCTTTTAAAAAAAGTCATGTCTCATAAAGAAGGATAACTACCATAAATTTCCTAACGTATGTTAACTTTTTTACTTCCCTTTATTAGAAGAGCTAACTTCTTCTTGAAAAATGCTCCCAATTACATAAAACATAAGAAAATTCAAATAATATTAAAATCAGCCGGAACTGATAGTCTATGCCCACTCTATTGTGGACCTGAACTCGACCAGAGCTCGACCCCGGGCATACGATATTGATTACTATAAGATACAAGAATACGAGAAAAAGCGGAGAGTGGTCGGCTATCGGGCTTTTTTTCTCTCGGAGAGTGGAACACGAATGTGATCGTTTTCTTTCTCGCTTCATCTCTAAATATGAGGTCTGGTCAAAGTTACATGATTTAGACACCTAGAACACAAGGGAGAATTCTTTCAGAAGGGATGACGCTTGATACATTTCGTTTTTATTTTACGACGTCATAAACGTCATCTATTGTGCTGTTAGCGTGCGCCGGGTCGCGTACCCCTTGTCATTTGAAATTTTCACAGACTCGTTATTTTTAAACATATTTTATTTAATTTTTTCACTGTATATAGAGGACATGTTCCGATATTATTATCTTGTAAAATTGTGCACGTAAATTAAAAAATGTGAACAGTAGAACTGCAGTCCTATTACTTTTTGAACAACCCTCGTAGAAGCTCCAAAACGGTCTTTCTGTGACAACGCGCGCCCCAGACCGTGCCAGTTGCACTCCCGACACTCAACCTCCAAAGGTTGTCGGGAGTCAGGTGTACCCCGACTTCACGATGGTCCAACATAAAAGTGGCACAGACCATAGTTCCGGCAATCTTAATATCTATATAATTCTGTATATTGATCATATCAGCATTAGAAGTGTAAAATAGGTGTGTATTATATACTAGTTGACTGAAGCTTTTTATGATATGTCACCAAAAATATTTATTACATTATTTTTAAGATATGGTCAAGAAAAAAAAACTCTTTATATATATTTATAATACTGCACGTTTGTAACGTCGCTTTTCATTGTATAATCGTGACTTTATATAATTTTATATACACGGCTATTGTCGACTCATGAAGAAATCTTACTTTTTCTCTAAAAAAAGATGCTTGCTGTATTATAAATTCGTTATAAAGATTGTTGACAGGTTATATGGCCGTATATAAACGGCTATTTCCGATATAACGCATCACCTCAGCGCATGTTGTTTACAACGTGGGGTACCCAACGGGGAAATTTAGTGTGTATATTACCCGTCTGGCTCGGTAATATCAATGTCGTCCGGGTGATTAATAATCTGGAAGGGTAATAAAGGGCCATATAAGCTGTCAACATTTTTATAACTAATAATATATGGAACTTTCCGACTGGTTATATAGCTCATTATATTTTTTTTTTAAGATTGATCTTTTAACAGTTATTTTCCTAGGTGAAAGTATGTTCAGATACTTATCAATTAGGAACTGTAATGTCGACAAGAGTTTGATAGGGAGACCATCTATGATTAAATTTATCCCAGTTTCAAGAAGAATATTGAATATACTTTTCTACATTATAATGAAAAACTAACGTATTATGAAAAGTTTGTATGTTAAAATTTTGGTTATCAAACCTACACGTGTAAATATATCTTTTAGCAACAAGAAAAAATAAAATTAAATGTTTCGTTCGTTTTCTTAGGATCAGTTATCCCCAAAAGAATTTCTTCTTTTGAGAGTTCATAATCTGTAATATTCGGGCATTTAGTTTTAATGAAAAAGTATTTGTTGCATTAATTTGTATTGGGAGTATCTTACGTTTGTATCTGATAATATTTTGTTAACAATAGTATAGACATTATTCCATTCGAAAGTTTCTGGTAATAATAGTTCATGTTTCCATTTATCTTGAGATTTCGGATCTTTTTTTATTTTTTACATATTTCATAAATAGAATGGCACCCCTTTATATTTTGCGTGATAACTTGAATTTGCTTAGGAGTTATTGGTTTATAAGTGTTAGTAGTTTCAGTATTGATTTCAAGTTTGACTCTTAGATTCATCAGCGATCTTAAAAGTCTTAAACTATTTTGTATAGATTGTAAATTATAAAATTGACCATTATTGTCAGTTAGATCAGCGACAAACTGATACCATTTTGAAATAGGTTATTGTAAAAAATTGTTGTGCCTCCGACCTTCACTGTTGGATTGAACCAAATTGGTTGCCTGAGATATTCATTTCAATTCATTATTTCTACGTTCGAATAAAACGAGCTTCTAGTATTTTCACCTATAAAACGGCCAGAAATAAAGCCGGTTTGATCGTCATTTATCAAAAAAGGAAGGATTTTTTATTCTATTTGCGATACAAGCAGATCATCACTAATGTTTGGTTCTCCATTTAATAACTTTTGGAGAGTTGCTGAACAAATAGTAGATATAGTGTTAAGAAAAGAGGCCCTGCTGTCAACATAGCGTTGACATGCAAAGAAAAAGTGGTAATTACTTTCCACTCTGCCACACTGGCAAAGAGGAGATGGAGAAATATTTTTCTTAAACAGATGCTGATTTAGAGAACTACATTCAGTACGACGAAGTCGAGCATGATAAATCTTCCATTTTCTATCGCCTTCATAGAAATAAATCGGACAAATAGAGCTGCTTCGTCTCAAATGGGATTTGAAAGAGGACAGTGAACGTAAATTTTGTACTTCAGTTGGAAGGGCGTTCCATTTATTCAGAGCAGTTGGAAGAAAAGCGTTTTGATAAATAGTTGTTCGTGTTCGAATAGTCTGAATATTTGTAGCATTGCTTAGATCGTACCTTGAATTTTCACCTACAGTAGGTGGAAGTAAAGAGCACAAGTAATCTGGTGTTAAGCCATTTGTCATTTAATAAAGTAAGATAAGCATGAGATTCTAAGGATTCCCAAGGAACTTTACTATGGAGTCGGGGCGTCCATGGCCGAATAGTTAAGGTCGTTGATTTCAAACCACTTGCCCCTCAACGTTGTGGGTTCGAATCCCGACAGGGACTTTGGATTCTTTCATGTGAGGAAGCTATCCAGCTAGTTTACGGAACGTCGGTGGTTCTACTCAGGTGCCCGTTCGTGTCTGAAATAATGCACGTAAGGGCACCTGAAGCCTTCCTCCACCAGTAAAGCTGGAACGTCGCGATAAGACCTTTACAGTGTCGATGTGACGTAAAACCCAATCAATCAAACAAACAAACAAACTATGGGGTTGAACTAATGATACAAGTTTTGTAGCACCGCACACAATACGAGACGGTTCATTTTGAATCTTGTCAAGCTACAGTTTCTCATATTGTATGCAGTTTAGATAGACAACATCGGCGTATTCCAAAATCGGTCGGATGAAAGTTAAATATATCACTTCAAGAGATCTACGGTCAAGCTGAAACTTCGATTTCCTCATAATGTGTATCCTCTTTCAGGGTCGTTCGGTAATATAGTTTATGTGACAATACCACGAGCAATCGTCTGAAAGGTAGAGGCCAAGATGTTTGTGACTGTTGACGGTTGTTATTTGTTGGTTATGCATAAGAAGTGAAGGATGAAAGGGTTTATTTCTTTTACGACAGATAACCATAGATTCAGACTTAGATGGATGGAAAGTAACTAGCCATTTTTCAGCCCAAGCTAATATTTTGTCTATATCATATTGAAGTTGTTCAGCAGCAGAAGCAGAGTAGTCAACAATAATATGTAAACTGTTGAGTAATAATTATGATATACTCTCTAGTCACGTGGGTTTAACTCAGTGTGGACTTGTCTCTATGATACCATATTGATAGAATGCTTTAACATGTAAACATTTGCTCTAGTACTAAGTATATATATATAGATATATATATTTGAATTTGTTATTAAAATTTACAAAAAATTAAAAACAAGAACGGATTTAATTTTCCTAAATCTGTAGAAAACGTTATTCTCTTTGCAAATGCATATTCACTTAAATAAGATGGGTCTGTCTTCATCGTACGTTTGGTTATAACTGCTTCATGTATTACACCATACCTATAAAAATCTTATCTTATTTAAAGGGTTCCTTAATATATTCTATGTAGGAAACCATGTTTATAATTGAACATTTGAGATCTTTTAAGTGCTCGGGTATAATAACTGCGACAAAAACATAAACAGAAAGTCAATGCCTCATATATGTGTAAAACCTTAGGATATCTAGTATCTAATACACATTATGAAAAGGTTAAAATACGATAAAGCATGGACGAATGATTAAATAGTATGTAAAAATCTATATAGGAAGTATGAGACTGTATTTTCCCAATGAATAGATTTTGCTGTATCATTATCATACTTTATGTTATATCATAATTCACCCATAAGAAGGAGATATTTAAATAAAGTTTGTTTTGTAAATGAGCACAAAACATCTAAATGATAATAGCTACATAATTCTATACAGCGGTAAAGAATAACTTTTAAATTATTTAATTGAGTGTTGACATGTATCACATTTAGGTTATAGTGGATTTAATCGTCACCAACATGGTAATACATTTTCTATTTTATTAATCTAAAATTCATTTTTGGTACAACGATTTACATTAAAAGTACAATTGCCACTCCCTCTTTATATAAGACCCTATATTTCTGAATTGTATAAGACATGTGTTCAGTGTTTTGTTATTGTTTCATTTATACCGTTTCTTTATCGATGTATTATTGTTAAAACGATCTTGTAAAACATTTGACTGGGATGAAAGTACCCCCTGCTGAGATCAAATAAATGAGCAACACTATAAGTTCGTTCAATTTTGGTTTGTTCGGTTTGCTGGGTTTTACGGCGCACCAAAATAGAATAGGTGGTATGGTGTCGAAACAGGAAAGATAATTTTGCTAACCTTAAGTGCTACAAAAGCAACACCATACTATTAGGTAATAGCCAACTCACCTGCTGGAGCTAAGAGTTGCATAGACTCTAGTTATTTGAACCCATTTAGTCGCCTCTAAAGATCAAGCAGGGCTATATGGTAGCTGCAACTTTTATGCATCAAGCATTAAAGGCCATTCCTCTGCCACAAGGAGCTCCAGTTTTGAGAAAACGACTCCTTATAGTGAACGAGTTCGAAATTAAAAGGTCTGTTATACCATATATGGTTCTGTTGATCGTATTTAGTATCGTACGTGATATCAGATAAAGATTTCACTATTTTTGAAGGTGTGTCCACCAGTTTTAGAGATAGTATCTGTTTGTTTAATTCGTTTTCTAAAAGGGTAACATAAGGAATGAATAGTAACAAACTTTAAAGCAATAACAACATTTTTTTCAGAAAAAGAAGTATTTTTAGGAATATAGTCGGCGAAAGCTCAACATGTTTTAGATGCCTCAAAGATGTAGTAAAATATTGTCAATGCCAATTTTGACATCTGAAAACACACGCCCCCCATTAGAATAATATTTCACCATAACGTGCACATATAACATGTAACCACTCTCTGTAAAATATTTGCAAAACATGTGTCCTTAAAAGTTAAACAGGGCATTGTTTAATGCGTTTTTACTAGCACTTCATCCTTAATTGTAAATTATCGTTTGTGCAACGATGTTAATATAAACAAATCAGATCAAATATATCTGAGATTTTGATAAAAATAGCACTATTGAAATTTTTAAGTACAGAAAGATCTGCTGAAGCACTTTAATTATGCTGGTCCAACTTTTAACCCATGTCCTGTCAGATGAAGATATTCTGTTCTTTTCAATTGCTATCATCAAAGTATACTGACGCCCATTTTAAAAGTTATGCTCTTTGTAAATACTAATGCACTTAAATAAAATGAGTCTGTCTTCATTGTACGTTTAGTGGTCATTGATTTTAATGCACTGCTTCATGTCTGCAACGTGAGTTTTGAAATAAGTGATTTGCTGAGGCATTTTAATTCATGGAAAACTTAAAAAAGAAAGCTATAATGTAGAGCAGTCTTTGTAGTGGTCCATGTGATACACCTCGGTGCAATACTTGCGTGTTCCTACCACAGAGCGAAACGTTTCAAGTGAAAGATACTACCTACAGTATACAAAGAGGTGGGAACTGTAACACCAAGAATGTAGCTTATCTGATAAGTTGCGGAGAATGTAATCATCTTGTATGTGTGGGTGGGTGAAACAGGGAGGACATATTAAAGAGTATATTTGGGATATAAGGGCATTCAGAGACAAACCTGTGTCTATAAAACTATTTTAATTCATCAGCCCATTCAGAAAATGACATAAAATTCAATATCATAGAATCAATTAATAACAATAAGAGTACAATTTACAAACGGTTTCGTGGAGAGTTTTGGATAAACAAGTTACAAATGGTCACCTATCGGACTTCATATAAAAACAAAATAAGACTTATTACTATTATCATTGTTGCAGTCATAATCACTTTTGCTTGTATTGTTGTTATTGTTATTATTGTTGTTAAGATGTTTGAGATGAACGTGATGACAATGATACGTGCTTTAGGATTTTTCAGTATTATTGTTGTTTTGACTGTTAGTACATGACAGTAATTATTGCATTCATCGGTATTGTTGTATTATTGCGTTGTTGCAATCTTATTTTTTAATGTTTATCGAATTGAATTCTAATTTTCTAGCTACTAAAACATAGTAATTTCAGTTAGTCAGTAATTATCACTTGTCACTTATCATTATTGTTATTGTTATCATTTTTACTACTACTACTACTATTATTACTATTATTATTATTATTATTATTTATTATTATTATTATTATTATTATTATTATTAGTATTATTAGTATTATTATTACTATTATTATTATTATTATTATTATTATTATTATTATATTTGCTTTTATAAATATTATTACTAAATGGTTAAGTAGAACATTTTTAATAATAATAATTATTATTATTATCATTATTATTTGTTTTAATATTAATGTATTCTCAATGAAATTCAAGGAAAGAAGTTCACATTGCTTGCCATGTATATAATATTTTTACTAACAATAAGTAAGGGGAAAAACATTATGCAGTGGAACAATTTTGACGGAAAACGTCATCATCATGGTTTGCATATCTTTTATTGTTGATGTCAACGACGTCATTTCCTGTATTAACATAGTGTAGGATAAGACATGTAAGAAGATAAATATGTGATTTGTAAAAAATAAACAGAATCTCCTTGAAAAAGAGGGGTTTAACCCCTCGAAACGTTGGAGATAGAAAAGTTTGTGTAGTAGATAATTATTGAAAACATAAACAGAAAGTCTATGTTTCATTTATTGGCGATTCCTATAGGAAATCTAGTGTCTAATGCATATTATAACAAAAGTTGAAATACGATGAAACATCGACGAATAATAAAATACTACGTAATAAAATTTACATAAGGAAGTGTAGAATAGTAAGCATTATACCTTAGTGGTTGGAAATTTGCAATATCATTGTCACAAGTGGGTTCTCCCAAACAAAAGAGATATTATGTTCCGTTTTTGTAAACGCGCACAACACATCTTAATAAAAACCGGTAAAAGATGCATGATTCTATACTTTGGATGGGAATAACTTTTAGATTAAAAATTGTATGTGAATATGTATTACATTTAGCTTGAAGTGGATTTTAAATTTAATCTTCATCAATATGGTATTATATTTTTTATTGTATTGTTTTTAAATTCAGATTCTTTCTTATGTAATCGGATCAACAATTAAATTAAAAGTTTACGTAAATAATACAAAAGCCACTCCTTATCCTTTATATAAACACTTATATTTCTGAATTCTATAAACATATGTTCACCGTTTAGTTATTGCATCATTTCTACAATTCGATATTCATGTTTAACTGTTAAGCGGCTCCTGTAAAACACTTGACTGGTCAGGAATAGAAATGACCCTTGCTGAGATAAAATATATGAGCAACACTAGGATTTGGTTTGCTTAGTTTAACGTCGCACCAAAAAACAGTAAATGTCATATGACACCGAAACATGTAAGATGGTTTTGGCTAGCGCTGGGTTTTACAAATTTCAAAGCAACGACAGGGGTAAAAACCAACTCGCCTGCTGGAGTTAAGTGTTGCAGTGTTTATTTGAACTCATTTAGCCGCCTCTAACGATCAAGCAATGATACATATATATAAACAACTATACATTTTAACAACGACTTTTTAACAACCAACACTTATAAGTTATCTTTTATTTATTATAAAGAGTTGTTTTAAATTCACAATAACATTTAATATTGGTCCAGAGAAAAATGAATATGGCGATTACATATTTTTAGATTCCCGATTACAAACGTTACCTACAGATAAACGATATTTTACAAAATTCAAGAAATCATGCAAAATATTTTGTCTAGACAAGTAACAAGTCTGGTCTGCTTTGTGATAGACGAAGTGAAACTGATCCTTTACTTATTATATACACTGCAAAAAATATACTGATATACGGGAATATACGGTCCCGTATTTTTGACATATACGGGCGTGTACGGGATGTATTTGTCGAATATACGGACCAAGTATACGAGTCCGTAAAGGGAACACTGGGTATACGGGAAGTCCGTATATGCATCAGGCATATACGGAATTCCGTATTTGTCCCGTATACATGTACGTATATTTGTTCGTATGTTTGAAGTATACGGAGAATAAAATCCCGTATACGGACTTTATCAAGGTCGTTATCCCTGGTATACTATAAATATACCAAGGATATACGGGACCGTATTTTCTACATATACAGAGGATATACGGACTCGTATTTTCTACGTATACAGAGGATATACGGAACCGTATATTCTACATATACAGATGATATACGGACTCGTATTTTCCACATATGCAGATGATATACGAAATCGTATTTTCAACATATACAGATGATATACGGAATCGTATTTTCTACATATACTGAAGATATACGGAATCGTATTTTCTACGTATACAGGGGATATACGGAATCGTATTTTCAACATATACAGATGATATACGGAATCGTTTTTTCTACATATACTGAAGATATACGGAATCGTATTTTCTACGTATACAGGGGATATACGGAATCGTATTTTCAATATATACAGGGGATATACGGAATTGCATTTTTTAGTTGTACATAGGGTATACAGAACTGTATTTTCGAGATAAAAGAAGGTACAGATACTATCAAAAGCATGTATTTACATATAAGTGACACGTATACATGACCGAAATGCAGGCTTGTAAAATAGAACATGTTTTATTACACATTGTGAATGGGAACTGTAAAGTCATATGATTAAGAACTTTACCTTCACAATTGGCGTATTTCAAATAATAAAGTAAAAACCAAATCGAGTCACGCTTAAATAGTTATTATTTCATAAACATATATTCAATATGTATACATATATTAAACAAAATAAACATGTCTTCGCTACAATAGTCATGTATTGTTGTAAGCCTTATTCCAGAGGGACACATTAATGTAGCGTTGCAACGGAACGGCGATATACCGGTATGTTGCGATACAGAGTCATGAAATACGTATCACAGTGCAGAACATCCGCACCGCGATATTTTCTTCAGAGATCGAATTATACATGTACATTTTTCGATATTTTCAAGCCGTAACCTTTATGTATTGCATGTTGTTTAAATCTAGACCAAACTATGCTAACTTGAAGTTCTTTTCGATTTATCTTAAGAATGATTCATATGAGCCACTTATATTACACCCATAAAACATTTTAAAGATATTCATATCATTTGGTCGTGTTAACATTCACATATTATTTTAGGAAAATGAGTGCATAGCAAAAATTGATAATTACAGAAAGTTTTAATAATAATCATAAAAATTAAAAATCGTATTCACAGAAATTCGTCATTCAAACACTGTTCTTAAAAACACTTCAATATATCAATTATCTATAGGAATGTTACGTAGACCATGCAGTGTGACGGTGTCTATTTCGTGACGTAGGAAATATTTTCTCCAGATATTACAATCTTCTTCGGCATGTGTGTATCTGAAATAAGAGAGTTTAAAATCCTGTTTAAATAGTGTCATGAAATAGTTATCACAACTTTCAAAAAGACTATACACAAGCATTTTTTAAGCGTATACATATATACAATTTTTTATCTTATGCAAATTTCAAAATTATTTTATATTATTAGCATAAAGATGTCATTTATAAGCAACCATTTACACAGGATTTAAATGACATGATTGATCTATATATAAGTTATATGTTTTTGTTATGAAACTTTTACGAATATATATATTTCACACTTGTAATATAAATTATAATGGTATCTTTGTACTATGTGAAGAGTATTTTATTGATTAAAAATATATCTAAACAAAATAACATTGGTAAAAAGTGCTGACATATTAATCTTTTGGATCGTTTTACGATGTATATTAGCATCGTTAGTAGGAGTCAATTCGTTTGGGAAAAAAAAGGTTTGAAATGTACAGTGTGCCATCACAAAAAAATAAAGTGATAATTCTCACAAAAATTATAATTCAAAATATTCTCCCTCTGTATAGCATTAATCTGATAGTATGAAATCAGATTCAGATAATAAAATATACGTATCATATGTGACAATTGCATAAAATGACATAAGAAATATTTTAATTAATACATGCGAATGCGACAGTATTACGTGCGCACGTGAAACATTTACGTATCAACGCCATATGTTTCACGTGCGCACAAGTACTGTGCGTTTAGTATTATAATTAAGTGACGAGGTGGTCAAGTCCACTATGCAGGTGTAAAACAACTATCATATTGTGTTTATTATCTTCAAACAGGCTAGCTATATAAATTAAATTATCAACAAATTTACCGATATTCAGCGTAATGCAGTAGGTAAGGTGGTGGTAAATATCAATGCAAGACAGCTAGGCTCGGATTGCACCATTTTCCCAAAAATATTGCTTTATAATTATCAATCAAGTAAAAAAGTTTGTATCATTTATTGTAAAGATTATAAATGCTGTGCTATTTTCTATTAACTTCTCATTTTGTTTTAAATGTAGCTACATTTAGCCCTATTTAGCAAGTTGGTGCAAACTTATGCGGAATGCATGATACTGTACACAGACTGTGTTTAACTATAGTTAAGTTTGCACGAAATACTCTTGCACTGCAAAAGTACTATGACTACTACATACTATACAGGATAAATATCACTATCATCCGTGCATGTATATCTAAATTATTAAATATCACAACAAAACTACCTTTCTATCCCAATTCATTTTTCTAATGTAAAATTAAAAAACAATTTAGTGTACATGCACAAAAGAAAATGTAAAGTCACTCGATATCTCACATTATCAAAGCGGCGAACATATCGCTTACGCACGTAGTAACTAAAAAAATTACTATCATTAACAGTCATTACCATATATTAAAGTGATTTAACTGTAAAGAAATACATATTTTTGATACAGTAATATGTTTAAGAAAAGAAAACTAATTTTCTTGTTTAAATGACGAATTCCGCCAGATAAAAGGATAACAACAACACGACGCTGCAAAAACATTTGAAAGAATACATGCAGCAGCTATGTCTGTTTCATTTTAATATGTCAGGTGAGAGTCTTTATAATATCTGGAACAAAATCACATAGAGACTCGGTTATGAGATCACAATTTAATTCCTTTATTTCGTACATGAATTATATTAGAAATTAACAGTAAAAATTACCGTTAAGACATTCAACACCAATTGCGCTAACTTACGTAATCGGAGAAAACCGACACTCGTTATACCCTGCTGCGTTTATGATCAATATCCGGATCAATATCCGGCTTAATCAGTATTGGCTTCGATTATCGCAATACAGCACGTGGCTATTACACAATATTATGTCATAAATGAGACCGCGCGAAAAGAATCAAAATTGGGGAATTCGGAACTTCATAAGATTTCTATTCAAAACTTGTGTACAAAAACGCAAATCTTTATGTTTCCTGAAATAAAAAATTAAATAAATAAATAAATAATAAATAAATAAATATAAGAATAAATGAGTGATGAATGAATGAATGTATGAATAAATGAATGAATGATTGCTTGATTGATTGATTCAATGAATGAATGAATGAATGAATGATGGATGATTGATGAATGAATGAATGAATGAATGATGGATGAATGAATGAATGAATGAATGAATGAATGAATGAATGAATGAATGAATGAATGAATGAATGAATGAATGAATGAATGATGGATGAATGAATGAATGAATGAATGAATGAATGAATGAATGAATGAATGAATGAATGAGATATCATTGTTGATTTTTTTACATATGCAAGTACATGTATTATATTATATATAGCCTATTTTTGAAGGACATATATAAACGTAAAATTTAAATGCTGTGTGGACAATCCCGATTTCATCTTCGTGATTTCACAATTATTTTAACTTTCACGGATTCACGATTTTAATATAATTAATTCGTGTTTTGAACATCACAATT
Source organism: Ruditapes philippinarum (assembly GCF_026571515.1). Lineage (NCBI taxonomy): Eukaryota > Metazoa > Mollusca > Bivalvia > Venerida > Veneridae > Ruditapes > Ruditapes philippinarum. The sequence goes on from NW_026859629.1 coordinate 179,661, forward strand.
TCAACTTTATCATTTTCTCATGTTTGGCTCATCATTATAAAATATTATAATGATAATGAAAAAGAAATTACAAAATAACATAATTCACCATAGATGCAAAATACAAAAAAGTACTATCTAATCGTCAATCGCAATTGTAAAGTATTCGCTATTTATTTGCGGGTGTATGCTAAAATGCAAACACAGCGGTATTGAGCTAGAATACCGCTTCTGTATGCTACAGGTTCTCTGCACTGACGGTATCATTGGCTATTTCTATATACAGAATCCGTATTTGCACGAATACGGAATTTCGAATTTTAGTAATATACGTACTTGTCATAAAAATTCCGTATATTAGTAAAATACGGAATTCGTACATCAAATTTCCCGTATATTACGAGTGTACGGAGCTCGTATACTAGTCATATACGGACTGGTATAATATACGGTCCCGTACTTCTCCGTATTTCAAGTTTCCCGTATTCTTACACGTATATTAATGATATACGGAATTCCGTACACTTCCGTATATCCATGTCTTTTTTCGCAGTGATACATCTCGTTTTTTATGTTTATTTATAACTTTAGTGGTTGTGTATTGTAGCATGCATGCACCTGGTTTTGTTCACTAACTGAATCATTTAATAAAGTTTAAGTAAAAAGTAAGATATTTTAATCTAAGTAGACATCCAAGCAATGACCTCTTAAATTATGTTAATTAAAGACTACTTACGTCAAACTACAAAATATTGGTTATGTTATTAGTACCGGTATTTCAATTGATAAGTAATAACAAAAGAGACGAAAAGTATGAATAAAATATGAAATACAAACCAACTTAATTATCTTTCGTCCTCTGTCTCGTTTTGTCGGGAACTTGTAGGTGATTTTGCTTAAATTTGCTCGTTTTACAGGAAACTGCTTGAACCTGTTTAAAAAAATCCCATTGTTTTGTTTTTGATCGTTCTAATGAGGCATCACAGTCCTTTCTGTATGTGTTGTGCACAGTTACATAAACTGAGGAGCATCGCCGATAGGTGCAGCCGGCTTTGGTCCTTCGGGATCATTGATGCCAGCACTATTTAGTGTTGAGAATTGAATGAATGAATGAATGAGATATCATTGTTGATTTTTTTACATATGCAAGTACATGAAGCCGATGATAGGGGGCGTTAGGGATGTTGCCTTTATTCATTATCCCTCATGTACAGACAATGAAACAGAGTCTGCAATTTTTTGTAATCTTGTTGAGACTAATGCTTCCGAGGGATCACTTTGTTTCCAGATTTGAAAATCATGTTTCATACGGACTAAGACTAATAATTGATAATTGACTGATAATTACGAAAGATCGGTGAGGACATTTCGCCAAGTGAAATCTTAATTCATTAAGTTGAACGCCTGAATTCGTGAAATTGACACTGTAAATTCATAAAGTTGAAAAGGTGAAATCATACAGCTGAAATCTTGAATTCGTTAATTTCGTATGTTTAAAACGTGAATTAATTATAACGAAGTTAAACTTGTGAATTTACGATGATGAAAAGTTGAAATGTCCCCACTGGTCTTTCGTAGAAAATGCATCTATATTTACTGCAGAAGCAAAAAGCCATTGATCTAGCATTGTCATACATTTCACACGCTGTCATACGTACATTTCACAGCATAATAGTAATAAATTTGATTTTCGTTAGATTCACTCTCTGTATTATTATAATTGAAAATCGAAAGTCTGATAACATTGTGATAAATAAACTCCTTTTGCGATTTAATATTTTGAAAACTAAGTCAGTAAAATTATGTTGGATTCCAAGCCACGTAGGAAAACGAGGAAATAAAAAAGTAGATGATTTGGCTAATGAGTCATTAAATACCAACCAGTAAATTTATCGTTACCGAAAGGTGATTTTAAACATTCATTAAATAAACTTATTTCGTCTGAATGGAAATCAAATTTGGACAAATATGTATTTAACAAAACGTCAGGTAATCAACACTTGTCTTTATAAATCAACATCTCTATCTCTCCTTAACCGTCATGTTGTTCTTCTTAGATGTAGAATTGGACATACTATAGTTACACATTCGTACCTTTAAACAGGAAACGATGCTACATTTTGTAAAGCTTGCAATGAATATTTTACTGGCAAATATTTCCTTCATGAATGCCATGATCTTGCACATGTTCGTGATAAGATTTTATCGCATCAATTCACATAGATAACTTTTTTTGCCTCAGTTCGATCGAAACTCCTGTTCGATAACTTAAAGGAAGTAAACTTCTCTACTAAGATTTAACTAGCTTACTTGTACCTTATTTTATATCTACTTATTATAGTGTTCGGCGCAGTATGACAAGTAATGTGTCAGTATCGTCGTTAAACCAAAACAAATAAAATTTCCGATTCGGTTTGTACTTCATCACCCTCCTTTTCATTGTTGCCCTCTACCTTTCTCCATCTCTCACCCACTCCCAAACCGTTCCCTCACCAATCTCCGCCTCCAATCTCATACAAATTGTGTTCATATGTTTCCTTTTATTCCTTTTGGCACTGTGTTCCGTCTATTTGCATCTGCCCCATTTTGTATTCTTTCGGATTGTTTGGACTACGTCTAGTGTATGCCGCTTTACAATGTTGATCTTCAGTTTCATCTCGTTCACATTTAAATACATATTATAATTACGGTTTGTTTTTCTTTTGTTGTAGGTTTCTGTCTTTCAAACTAGCCCAATTATTAATCGGAAATGACGTTTTGGTGCAATGTGTCTGGAGTTGTGAAAAAGATACACTCAATTACAAACATACTTATGGCGTTAAGTTAAATCACACTCGATAGGCTCCGTTTTTTTAACTTTCATTGAGTAAACACTGCACCAGCTTGAGCTCAATATATTATATATTCTTTAGACACACATGTTAGAGATAGCTTACAAATTTTCAGTAATCATACCCGTGAATGAGTATGATTTTGAAATCGGGTTATTGATGTGTAAAATAATTGGTAAAATTGAGACTCGCATCCAGATTCATACAAAATGTGAAATTTTATCAGTAGAAAGCATGGACGAAAAATCAAATTAACCGTTTTTGAGCCCGTACTGATGCGTCTAAATATTCATTAAATTGTCACAAAATATACAAACGCACTAATTCAACTGTTTATGTGGTAGAAGTATGTTGATGGCATTAGCATGACAAAACATTAAAAAAATATATTACCTATTGAATATATAAAGTGCAAATATTGTTTCTGAATATGCTCTTTCAAAGAAAACAAAACAGAAACTTTTAGACTTACTTTAGTCTTACACTTTATTCAGAAATATTCCATGAGCTGACCACCTACCTAATCATGTTGTCAAGAGTATTTTGGACTTTTAGTTTTCACATCATTTTTTTCAGTTATTTTTTTCATTTGCTTATTTATTTTGTCATTCATTAGGGAGTGAATTTTCTGCACACAGCTATAATCATTTATGCTCTTTGATTAAAAGATTCATTGATAATAAAAATAAATGATCTTATAACTGAGACGTTACTTACAGAACAGAATTCATTTATTCAGGCTGAACAGGCAATCTCATTGGGTAGTCAATCATCCCGACGTGGCAGCTCCTCTAGTGCACCTGCAACAAGAAAAGGTAAGCAATAAGTATCAATATCGATGTTTGCGGTGCTAACCGGCCTGAGTTGGTTAACTTCTACACATTAAATCGACAAAAAATACACTTGTTGCAAGTACAGTTGCAAAACCAGTCAGAATAACTCTCATTGGCGTAATGAAAATTAGCATTACAAAAACAGTGAATGAGTAATATTATCATAGAAATTGATAAATGTTACAATGATACATGACTGTCAACAGGGCAAAGTCACCTGAGGTATTATAATGTACGATTATTCACTCATTACCTAGCATGTAGGCAGTATCAATTTAAAGGTAGAAAGAAAACATATTGTATAATAGTAATTATAATTTAATTAGTCTTGTCATTTTAAAGCTTAATCAAATCTATACATAAAGTTCTGTTTTAAATTTACCTGTTTGTCTTAGTTTTATCAAAAGAAATTGGCTTATGTTCATTCTTCTACTTTTAGAAACACTGTCAACGAGGAGTCCTAGATTTCTTGATGTTCCTTTTACAAACATTGGTAAGTACTGAACAATTGTAATGATTTTAGATATTTTAAGATATTTTAGATATTTTTAAAAAGAATGCTGATACGTTGAAAAGGTACGATACTGTCCTTACCTAAGACACTTAAATGTTCTGTCCTAACGGCTTGTTTCAATATTGGCATTCCAAAATTATTTGCCTTACAAATATTTTTCAATTTTTCACTTTCTTCAATCAGACTTAATTGAGTCTGTTATAATAATTCAATTAATGAAAACCAGCATTTTTTTCACCGAAGTAGAAGAAATACTCGCCTACTCTATCAGTGTGATTGTTGTTTATATGCTTTATAACATAAGAAATTTGCCTACCTTCCCTGACACTAAAATACGTTTATTACATCTATTTCACATGTACTATTATAACGTTTCGGTCAAGGAATTCACAAAAAATATATTTACTGGGTTTAAAAAAATATTTTTGGCATTTGTAAATATTGCCATGTCTTTAAAAGGTAGTCACGTACTTCATCTCAGTCTTGTTTAATTTCTTGAACCACCGGTATCAGTCGCTCTAGTACTATTAGCGTTGAGGATTGTATTTCGCTTTAGCCGGTGCTGGGGAGCCATGATAAATGTTGCACTATCCATAATCTCTCATGAACAGGAAAAACAGTGAATGTACAACCTTTTGTTTTCGTATTGGTAAATTTAAATTATTCTTACCAATTTATATTTTTTAAATAAAAAAATTGGTATCGAGACGTTTTGCTTGTTTGTGGAAATTATGGAAACGGTAAAACGAATACAACAGATACTTACTAAAAGCTATAGAATCTTCTGCTAAAGCTATAAGGCTACATATTTCGTTAAATTATTTCAATTGTAGGTGTGGCAGAGTTGTTAACTATTGGAAAATGTCAGTTAAGTGGGTATTTAAATATTCAAAGCAAAGACCGCTTTGGAAAGAATTGTAAGTATGCGGTTATTTGTTCCATAATTAATACCAATATAGAGAATAATAGGTTGGTGCCGTGGATGGAAAAAGTTTATCTGGCGAGGCGGAGGAATTTATTGGGTGAGCCGAAGGCGAACCCAATAAATTCCGGAGCAGAGCCAGATAAACTTTCTCCATCCACGGCACCAATCTATTATTCTATTTATCCTGTCACCGTTTTATTTTAAAGAATTTTATTAGGCAAAATACCTTCAATCACACTATCGGAAATGTTTCTATATAAACAAAGAAGGCCCGAAGCGTGCATTATTCTACAACAATGCACTCGCCGTTCTTATTATCTCCCTGTGTATTTTCACATCGAGGGCGCCATTTTGTTTGAAAAATGTAATAAATAAAAACAATTTTTTGTCGAATTTTGTTGTGAAAACTATCTAGAATGAAAGAAAGTAGTCTAACTAAGAAAATGAATTCGAACACCAATATCTTTTATTCAGTCGTTAACGCTGTACAAACGTTTAAAGTATTGTTTACGTGACGTCACAATGTAGCGCCAAAGAGCACGTGCAAAACAATCAAATCAAGTACGCTATTTTAATGTCGCGAACGAGTTAAGTTTTACATTTATTTCACTTTTAATAATTTTTATTTCGCTTGAAAAATTATAGAGTGAAATAAAATAAACAAACAAAGTTTTATCAACGTTTCCAAAATTCGTTATTCTACACACAGAAGATTTAACGACAGTTTTTATATTTTTTCTTGAAAAGTAGTCCGGCAAACATGCATACCACGTGATCAAGTGCCGTAGATCAGTAAAAATATACGGCAACTTGTTATCGGGTCGAAATTGATACAAGTGACAGGATAAATAACAATATCTGTAACGTTATTGCCAAATATGAATCTCTAACACTCATACTCTTGTAAAATGTATTGCAAATTTAGCAAAACAAAGAGTTGAAGTGAATCGCTTACATTGTATTTAGAAGGGAATAGTATGGTACAAGGCTATTTTTTCATATCTCAAAATTATAAAAGGGATATACAAATCTATTTGCAGGGAAGCGTCGGTTTGTCATCATCTCACGTGGATGTTTATATATATTCGCAAATGAAAATGCAACGAAAATGAAGGATTCTTACTCTCTTGATGATTTCGAAAGGTCTGCTTTTATTTATGTAATTGATGCCTGAATAAGATCTTTAATTTATTAATTGGTATTGTGCTCTTCCATTAAGGAATAATAGATAGAATTAACACGTGTTAATCATTTAGAAGACTAGTTCCAACTGTTTCGTTTTCTCCAATCAAAAATGTAGACACTTGTTACTGTTAATGATTTATTATAGTGGATTTAAGTAAATTAAAGAGTAGAATAACAAGTCACACACTCACCCTGATCATTATGCCAGACATAAATCATTCATTAATTTCAATGTTTTAAGAGATATGTCTGTTTTCAAAACCGTTTAGGAGCTAAGATTAATCAATATACTAGCTTTTTATCTCAAAATGGTGTACAATTTGTACAAACTAAGTCATTGTGGGTTTTTCCAAAATATATTACAATATACCTAACTATAATATATTTAGGAATGCAAAATACATTCATATATTAAAATGTTAAAGTACATGTTTAGGGCCATTTCGCATTGTCAGCCGAACGTTTCATAGTGTATTAAGAATAGAAAACAGATGAACACGCTAAGTTTTTTTTCCAGTGTAAGTGAAGACAAAATCGATTATTGTTTTTTTCTGAAGTTCAAAGAGGCTGGAAGATCAGCAATGGTATGCTCGTGTGAATCAGCAATGGACAGAACAGTATGACAATAATGTTTTAAAACTTTGTAATTAGGATTTGATTGAAATGACTGTGGGACTGTTTTTATATATTCATTTTTATTTCCTTCCTATAAAACATGACTATCAAGGAAATATAAAGTAAACTGTCATCCTTGAGTTTTACTCAAAAGAATGTATTGAATTCTATAAAATTCTTTCTGAATATGTATGTCTATTTTGAATAAACAATGAATAAACTATGTATTGGAAGCCACGATCCGTATCACAGGACAAGTAAAGTTGGTATTTTCTATATATTCATATTGTCACCACCTATAGTGTGTAGAATTTTAAACATGACATTTATATACCTTGTTTGAAATCAAAACATGTTTATTCTATATTAACAAAGAGACTGTGTAGCAATTATCAATATTTTCTTCCATCAAATTTGAGCATAATTTATCTTTAATACATGAATTTAGTATTTGTATGTATAAGAAATTCAATGCATTGACAAATGAAAATCAGTCAACTTTAGATTTTGTTTAATTACAAATCTCCAAAAGTTATACATTGGAAAATGGCGCTCGAAAAATCAGATGAATTTCTATGATAATTTTTGTATGCTTATTCATACTTATTTTACTGATTTGTTTATTTGTAGGAATGGATTTTTCAGATACAGAAGACAATGTCTGATGTACGAACTTATTTTCAAGGGTGAGTAATGACTATATCAAACAGGAGAAAAATGAAAACACACAAGATAGTTTGAATATATTTGCTTACATTTTAGGCTAAATGTCAATAATTAAATAACTGAAATAAAGTAAAAACGATCATGGTAAAACAAACACAGTAAATGTTACCTTTTTATCGTTACATATTATTCAGAAACAAAAAGAGTGTCGTAACTAACGGTTTTTACTATTTATTTAATAATATACATGTTACTCCAGAAATAAGCGACCAAAGGTGTAGAGTCATTTCAGCCTTCATCTTAGTAAAGTTATTATGTCATACATGTACCTTACCTGAAAAAAATATATCAACTAATAGATTACAATTATCTTAATATGTTCTTAACTTATGGAATGCTTGTGTTCTTAACTTATGAAATGTCAGTTTGATTCAGTTGCCGCTTCGTGCCGGAAGTAATGAGGTCTTCCTCTACAAATAAAGCTGGACCGGCATGCTGTGTTGATGCGACATAAAACCCAACCAAAAATAATAGACGCTCAAGTATTCTTTTGTAAATTAAGGCCCAAAGATTCTAAATACAGATGTAACACCCTATTTTATATGAAGATACTGACTTAAAACATAAACCTAATTAAATCAGAGTTTTTCAAAACCATGCTTTAAAATATTTTAAGTTTAAATATTTTTATGCTTCTGAAAATTAAATAAAACATAATAATTTCCTTTGAACAAGACATTTTAAGGACCTTTTCAGGAATTTACAGATGTTCAATTTATAGTCACCCCTAAAATAAATGCAGTCACTATAAATGACGATGATTTTAAACAAGACGAAATATTTATGCAGATTTAATGATTACCCTGGTTAAATCACTTAAAGAATGAACATGTGTATGATTAATATGTCAATAAATACAAATCCACAACAAATGTTTTATCCCCCCACTCACACACAGGGTGGGGCATTTAGAATTGCCTTTGTCCGTCCACCCATTTGCCAGCCCTCACGTTGTGTCACTTGTAGCTCTGAAAGTGCTTGAGCTCGGGTCGAAAACTTCACATGAATATTGACCAGTATGTGAAGTTCTGCACCTGGAGTTTCGCGTGTGAACTAATGCAGTTTTCTCAGAGCCTTGACATAGTAACAATTTGCAATTTTCATCTTGTTTTGCGCGTAGCCAAAAAAGAATTTGACCTAAAGTTAAAGGTTTCTCAGAATATTTGTAGTTGTGCACTTTGAGTTTTGCGTGTAGATTTAGTCAGTATTCGTACAGTTATTGTCCCTGACTTAATTAAACTTTGCAATTTTCAACTTGTGTCGCGCATAGCCCAAAAATAATTTTACCTAGAGTCATTAAACTTTACAAAACCGTTGGTAAGAATGTGTAGTTGTACACCTGGTGGTGTGCTTGTGCATTTATTCAGTATTTGTAGAGTTATTGTCCTTGACTTAGTTTAATTTAATTAGTTTAATATTTAGCATGTGTCGCGCATAAATCAAAAAGTATTTGACCTAGAGTCATAAGTCAATATTTGAAGTGGTGAATCTTGGAGTTTGTATATTTATTTATTTTTCTATATTTAGAGTAATAACCCTTGACTTAGATAAAAAAAATCACAATTTTTAAATTGTATTGCGCGTAGCCCATAAATATGTTTGACCTATAGTCATGTGTAGGTGTTTATCTGGGGCTTTGCTCGATTTAATTCTTTTATGCATACTTTAGTACATAAAATTGAGATTTGAAATTCTTATTATTTTAAAAAAAATCAGGATGACAACATTGGAAATATTGGATGTCATATTTATGCCCCAATCACTTAGGTGTAGGGATAGTCATGTAGTATTCCCTTTGTTATATGTCACTTTGTCATACTGTCCTGCTGTGCGTCAGTAAACTGACAAAGAAGTGGAGAGTGGGGACATTTGTGTCCTATGAACACATTTCTAGTTATAATTTTACAGTATTTGATAAAATCTGCGCTTATGATGATAATTAGCGATTTATAGTGATAAATTCTCGTTAATTTATTATGTTTCTGTTTGTTTTAGTGACAGCGGATTTGAAAGCGCTGAAATGACATCAGGTATGATATAAGCTACTTATCGAAATACCCATGCAATATAAAATTTGTTAAATTGCAAATCACACTTTCATCACAGAACAGTTCATAATTTTCTACAAAGCATCGAACTTTAAACGCCTAGATTACAAAATCCCTATATTCAGCTATATGTGGGTAAGCTAGGCTTATCATACAATGTTTATTATCGTCAGTACAATATAGTCTGATGGTGGCACAAAACAAAACAATACATAATTATAAAAAAATGAATAAGACTATTCCATAAATCATTTAAAATACCTTTACGTCATTATTTTTGACATTCAGACGTCATTGTCCAGTCTAACGCCATATGACATGCAAACATTCTTGTCTTCAGACAGTATAAATTATAGTACAATTACTTTCGAATCCTAGGACCAACGTCATCTTCCATCTAGTAATATTGAAGCAATATGAAACCATGAAAGACAATACTTTTGTACATGTATATATGTTTCAGTACCATGTATAACAGTCAGTACAGAAACACTTGTCGACTATTCTTCTGTTGATGAAAGTAGGCTTTATAAAATTGAGCCAAATCGGACCGAAAAGCCAACAGTTTTAAGGGCAATAAGCTCGCCAAGTTTGATAAAAGGTTTGTTAGCACCTTTATAATTTGTTTCTAATGTAAAAATTCATAACGTATTTTGAGACCATCATTTGATTATTTATTGATAAGTAAATTAGTTAACATCATCGTAATTTCGTGTTGATAATGAAAATATTTTATAACTTTCACGAAACCTATTTAAAAAATTGTGAAGGTTTGGATAAAATTCAAATCTGAATCATTTCTTAATATTTTGTTATTCAATGAGAAAATGGAGCGTCATTTTGACGAAAGCAAATGTTGCATAAGATCTTGTTAAATTATTTTAAAAATGTACAAAATTTTCGAACATGACCATGGTATTGAAAATGAAATGTAGTCATTTGATGTCAGCGCCATTGTAGACAGCCTTTTAGGTTATGTAGACATAGCTTGAATTTAGAGTAAAAATGAGAACAAGATCAGCAAGACAAGGTGACGTTTGAAAAATGTAAATGTGAACGTAACCCAGCCACATCGACATGGCACCCAGTAGGGCATAATAATGTGAATCAATCTCAAAAATGTTATTTCATATAGCAACGCATACGATTTTCATTAATTATACACTGGTACCTATTTAATAAATCCATTCAAACAAGCATTGCTCGATGTGTCTTAAAGCAGCCTTTAGTTTTTCTAAAGGCTAATTAGGTTATTTTTAGATATATCGTTTCATATAATTTTCAAAATATATAAGGTGGTAAATGAAATTTGCCGTCGATAAAATACATAAACAATGGTAAAAAGTCTCAATACCTCTAATGTACCGGTACACTTTCTATATGTAAATCAGTAAAGTTGATCATTTCTCGATCTTCTTTTTTTGGAAACGAATGTCCATGACGCGCTGTAAATAGCTCTCGTGACGATGTTTTGAAAATGGTTTAACAGTGATATGATGCACTTTTCCACGATACAATAACTGAAGTACTTAGTTTTAAACAACATAAAATTATTTCTCCAACCAAAAATGAAAGCTGAAGCCCACTTGACGGATGACATTGTATCAAGTACAACTGCTCTTGTTATCTTTACTGCTACAGGGCTTTAGTCGTTTTGGAGTTTAATTTAAAATTTAACACTTTTGTAAGAAGATAAACTACTGAAAAGAGCAACAGTCTTAGGTTGATTAAAAAATACCTGCCTATCATCGTTAATATTTATAGAAATAAATGACCTTTGTAGTGAAGTCCTATAAATTGCTCATTAGTGTTGTACTCAAGTCAGAAAGTGTCGACTTTTATTATTATTAAATTCAAATTGGCTCTGAATATGACCCGACCAGGGATCGACTATCCCGTATTTCTCTACTGCCGAGATTTATGCTCACTCTTCCAAACACCAGTTATGTAATTGGCCAATCCTTTGTTAAACTCGGGTTTGCATGTACTTATCTTGTATTGGATGTTTTTCCATATGTATTTCGTTTTAGGACCTGTCACAAAATTCTAAAATAATGCAAAAGACATGGGTGTTAAACATTCAGTTGGTAATGTGATTTCGCTTTATTTTTGCAGAAGGTATTCCAAGGCAAGGGATAAGTTATCCAAGCACATTAAGCTTGCCCACTCCTACAGAAGGTAAGCAATTACTTCTGCATATATCAGTATTCCAATAAAGCTTGGCGACTGTATTTCTGTTTTAGCTCTAAACTTTCTTTTACTTGGTTTATCCATGTGTTTTTAAGTGAAGTCGGATTATTATTATTAAATTTAAAATGGATTTAGCATGACATGGCCAGTAATAGCAAACCTCACGTTGTTTCAGATTGACGCTCTTCTTCTGAGATAATTGTGTACTTACATAATAATAATTATGTAAATAGAGAAACCTGAAGTGATCAATTCCCTTAGGTTTATGAGTATATTAAAATACAACTATTGTTTCCGATATACGTGTTTTGTTCAATGTATTCGAAAAGAGATAAATTAATGAAAAACATTTTTTGGACCCGCCAATCTAAAAAGTCAGTGTTCATGTATGTATCTTGCATTTGGTATTTTTGTTATATGTCTCTAAATTGGGACATTTCACTAATAATGTCGTAATGCTGAATATAATATACAAATTCAGTCGGTTAAGGTCTACGCTTTACTTTGCAGAAGGTATTCAAGGGCGTGAGATTAATACTCCAGGCATATTGAGCTTACCCACTACCATGAAAGGTCAGCAATTACTTCTGCATACATTAATATTCCCAATATGTTTGACGAATGTGTTTCTGTTTTTTGCTCTAAACGTTCTTTGACTTTCTTTATGCATGTGTTGTTCTGTAGTGAAGTCGGATTGTTATTATTAAATTCAAAATGGCTTTGTGCATGACCCGGCCAGGAAAAGCATACTTCAAATTTCAGGTTAAGGCTCTACTTCTGAGACAAATTAATGAAAACACTTTTAAATAGAGGAAACATAAGTGGTTAATTCCCTCAGGTTTAGGAGTACATTTATATACAATCGTAGTGTCCGATAACATATTGGGTAAAATGGATAACGTAATGAAAACAGATTCTTAAACTTGTCAATCTAAAACTCAGTTTTTCATGCAAATGACCTTCACTTTTATTGAAATAATGCAGAAGATCTGTTTATGTTGTGGATGTACGCTTTATTTTGCAGAAGGTATTCCAAGACGTGAGATGAGTTATCCATGCACGTTGAGTTTACCCACACCTATGAAAGGTAAGCAATTACTTATGTATACATCAATATAATTATCCAAAGTTTGACGACTGTATTTCTGTTTTAGCTCTAATTTATCTTTGAATTGCTTTATTCATGTGAAACGATTTACTATTGAATTGTTTCTTTATATTCAGAGACATGGCAGAACTGTTTTAGAAACAGTAGAAATTTTGAAAAAGATGCGAAGATGCTGCTTCTAAAGGGACTGTTGCCGGATGATATATTGCTTCAAAACATTTGCAAAAGATACGGTCGTAAGTCTGAGATTATTCGATACATCACCAATGCTATATGTCAAAACATCAAAGAGCAGTCAAATAATATAGTTCAAGTTTGGCCTGCTTTTCGGTATGGAAATGATCTGAAAAATAGTGAAAATCATATTATTTTTGTTATTATAATGGAAACACATACTGATATTAAAACACATTACCAAATATATGAAAGAAATATCAATAAAATATTGCCGGTGAGCGAAAAGGAAAATAACTGCATACGTGACAATGAAAAGTTAAGTGATGTAAAGATTAACGATATAACATTATGCTTGAAGTCAAATGCCAGTAAATTGATGGAAACACATAAAAATCTCACATGTGTAACTATTAGTAGAGTCAAATCAAGCGGGCATGGTAGGGAAAACAGAATTGTTAAATCACTTTGTATAGTACTTTATGTACAGGTCAAAGGATTTATTCCAATCGATGAGGATCCGTTTGAACAATTCATTGATGCTTATCCAGTTGACGTTCGAGAAGGTGTATTTACGCTTTGTGGATCTCCTACAGATTTACATCATAATGTGAGAATGGGCTGTGCACTAGACAGTGGATTTGGAACAAACCAAGGAACTATAGGTCCGTTTTTCAGATATCAAACTGATCCTTATACTTACTTATTAACCAGTGCTCATGTTTTACTCGACCCAGAGCAAATGAAGAAACTGATTGTTGACAATGAAGTGCATTACGGAATGTTTGGTACCGATACTTACCAGCCCCCTGAAAGTATATCAGTCGATTATAATCTCGCCATCATCTGGGGTAAAATTAGAGTTCGCTGTCTATAGGAAAGGGCGGACAATACAAACCTGGAAATGGAAGTTGCACTTGTCGAATCAACAAAAACCCCGGATTCCATAGATGGGGGAAATTTCCTTCAAAATTAAAAATATAGTTTAATATATAATTTTATTAGATATCTAATGATTATGTTTGTTATAAATTTATAATCATATGTATACAACTTACTAATGCTAAATTAAACTTAAGTTTTGTGGCCGGAACTTCGCAATTCTTTCCCTTTCGAATTAATACGGTATCATATAGTAAAGCCAAAACGTAAATGATAATAATTGTAACAGTAGATGCTCAAATTGATGATGGTTCGGCTTAATACAATTCATTATGTAGGAATGCAATAGAATATTCAGTCCAAACAGTAACGCCAAATGTTTTTGCTTTTTAGCAGGTGCAACCGATGACGCTTATGAGTTTTATGCCGGAGGAAATTGTAGCTATTCAGCACTGTTGAATGATCCATATGTATACAAATACGGATCGGTGACTGGACTTACCAAAGGTAGAGTACGATTACAAGGAGCTTCAGTGCGAACTAGTATATTATATGGCAAATCTCTTGGGCTTGACATAACATTGCATGATCAAATCGAAATAGAACCTGTTGACGGCGTTGCATTTGGAGAGCTAGGAGATTCAGGATCACTTGTATTTCAAAAAGACGGAAACAGATTGGCTGCATTTGGTATATTTGAAGGCAAGGTTAACGACGACATCTTTATGGTTACACCAATCCTTGAGATGAAACAGGCATTAAGTGAATTAATGTCGCGCTACAGAGATCCTCCCACTGATACACAAATGGAAGTTGATGAACAGAACTCGGCTGTGACTTTTATGCTTTATTATGTTCCGCCGTCTAGCAACGTATCGTTATCTGCTGGAATTGATCGCCATATTTCTGCCGAAATTAGCAGACAAACGACTGAAATACAGACAAATATTCTGCATCATACTGATCACAAGATTGGTTCTGTCAAGGCCGAATAAACCGCTGTTAAGGCGCATATTGATAACACAAAACGAGAAATAATTGAAAACATAAGTAGTCAAATCAGTATACTGTCACAGGCTATTATGAGAGATAGATCGCAAATGCAATAGCTTTTACTATAGAACAGTTACTTTCAGTGAGTATGTTCGTCGATATATTTATAACTTATAACCCGTCCAATTCGTGCAAGAAATTTAATAGAAAAAATATGTTTTGTGCTTCTTCTATAGTGAGACTATATTATTTGCTAGACATAAAAAGTAACAATAAAGAACTACCGCACAGCTAAGCTGAAAATGATGCAGGCTCGGTTTCATGGAACCTGTTCACGGGCGACAGTGGTTAATGAACAATAACGTCCACATGCCCATTGTTTACTTAGAACTTGTTTCATACCGACCAAAGCAATAGTGCTCAAGTATAAACAAGACCTAATCACAGACAATCCAACAGTCCCCTACCGGTATGATGTTGAATAATTTCCTTCTCAACCAAATTAAATATAAATGAAGAAATGAAAGTGGAAATTGTCTCAGATACCCCGGTATTTAGAATCATCAAATAGTTAGGAAGCAGTCGTGCTTTTGCGACTGTAAGAAAATTAAAGTCAAAGGAACAAGTGTGTTTGAGAGTCATCAATATATTTCAAGATAATTTCAATGTATATACTGTTTCTATAGCCACGGCAACAGCATTTTCTTCGTATAACATGCCTTATCTCTACGTGACTTACTATCCATAAACCAAGCAGAGTACATATGACTTTGGTATTTTTGAGTTATGACGGGATCTTTACTTGATCTATTTTCATCATTTTCGGTAATCCAGTGTATTTACCGTTTACAAGTATTAATGGGTTCCGAATTCCAATGCATTTTATTGGTGTTCACCATTTTTGTAACCATTTCAAACAAAATAAAAAAGACTTTGCAAGTTTCGCAAGTCATCTATTCAATTAATAAAACGAAGAGAATCAAAATGATGTGAACAATTTTAGTATGGCCTTTGGTCCACTTACCAGTTATCACTAACTTAACTTTTGTACTTTTGAGTTAGGATAGAATCATGACTTCTTCTAATGGGTAAGATTAAAAACGGACGAACATTTTCTGCTTTGAGATATTTAAGTTAATAGATTTACAAAATAAGAATTTTGAATACATTGAATGATCAAGTGAACTTCAGATGGATATAAATCAAATGCAATGTATCATATTCTCGTTATATTTTATAATATTTTTAGGGCACATTGTGAGTCAGAAATCCATATTTTTAATTGACATGTTTAAAATGTATTTAATAATGTAAAAAAATGGATTTAGACCTTTAAGGTATTACCATCCTAATGCATTACCTCCGCTTTGTAGAGTATTCAAATAGGCTAGAACTACATTGAAAATGAGGGCCGTGGGTTTAATACTTTTTTCTTTCTTTTTTTTCTTTTAAGATTATTTATGTATCTCTCATGTCCCATTTGGAAAGAAAAAAGTGTTTTATTTTGATTTTTTAAGTTATATAGGTATTCATTGGCTGAATTATGCTAAATCTAGTAATTAATATTGTATCTGATATTTTAAAAGTGTAATAAAATCAAAAATATACGGTAAAAGTATTTCATATTTAACAAGATCAACCAATATACTTCTTTAAAAATTTAGGGAAACTTTGAAAACAGGCACTCATTTGGGTAAATTTTAAGGATTTTTTAAATTAGGCTCCCTAAGTAGGAAAATGGTCAGGCACGTGGTAAAAATGGGTGGGGTAAGGTAACATTTTTATACAGATTTTATAAATTTGACGTAGAAACCATAATTTTGCTTATGTGGATTGTTAGATGAATGGTACTATTTGTTTCTTACCAACATTTAATGGGAAAACATTTTTCATTAGAATGTTATTGCAGATTATTTAAAGGTTTCTCATTTCTAAAAAGGGCCCTCATAACATCCTAGCTTGAGTTCAGAAAAATGGCCATAACTTGATTTCCGTACGGTAAAGTTTGTTTAAATTTTGCATACAGGTGTACTTTAAGGTATATATCTGACCTATGATGTCAATTTTTTTAGTTCCTTATAGTGCCCATTAGGGTGGTAATACCTTAAGATGTTTTACAACTGAAGACGTATTGCTGTACGTGTTGAATGCCATACACAATAATAAATCACTATAATTTTACTAACCGATCAGAGAAGGCAAAGATATTTAATCATGTGAGAAATGGGTATTTTTATTTGTCTTTTGAAACTGTAATATAGGCAAACTAAAGTGGACTTATATGTACAGCATAAACATCGAGCAGTAACTTTTATCTCATTAAGATATTACGTTTAATGCTTTTTTATATAATTGTTTATTATTTATATGTATTTGTACTTGTATAATAGTGTAACTTATAAGTCCAATGTACCGGGTGTTGTTGTTGTTGATGATGATGTTTTTTTGTTTGTTTATGTATTCATGTCATGAATGTCGGTTTGGTATTTACACAATATGTCACTATCATTAACAATTTGCTTATTGACTTACACAATGTCGCTATATTTAACAATTTGCTTACTGATTTGATTTATATCACTTAGACACAGCTGTTAAGACTATTTTACACCGTCATTTAAACGAGAAAATGTTTTTTCAAAGAGTAAAAATTGTAATACATTGGCACAATAAAAGAAAATATGTACAGCATAAACATCGAGCTGTACGTTGATCTCATTCATATATTACGTTTAATATTGTTATATGTAATTGTTTATTGTTTATATGTATTTGTACTTGTAAGATTAGGTGACTTATCATTCCAATATGCCGGGTGTTGTTTTTGTTGTTATTGTTGTTGCTAGGGTTTTTTTTGTATTCATATCATGAATGTCTGCTTGGTATTTACACAATGTCACTATAAAAACAATTTGCTTACTGGCTTGTTTTATACAATAAACAGCACAAATAAACAGCTGTTTAGACTCTTTTTCGCCGTCATTTCAACGAGAAACTGTTTAACCAAAGAGTAAAAAGTGTAATATATTGGAATAATAAAAGAAAATATTTCTAATATTCGAGTTAATATCTATCGCAGAATCAATGTTCATTGTTCAGATGCATCCAATATTCAAAAAGGGAGAACAAAACACGTGGACGTCGACCCTCAGCCTCTCATTATCCTATCACACATGATTATTGGATAGGCACCCTTGGAGTGAGGCACAGAATAATAACTTGGCACGTTCGACTATTTAAAAACTTGTATCACAATTGTCATCTGTTTTTGTTATATTTATAAGATGAATATATAATTTTTAAGAATGATTACTCTCAAACAATTATCAAATGACGTAATTGATGCAATTCCATTATTAAAATTATTAACAAATCTAAGACGCCGACAAATGCAAACCCTACACTGATTGTTGTTTAGTCATGATGATGATGATAATGATGATGATGATGATGATGATGATGATTCGTGGACGTTCTTTGTTGCGTAAAATATATTTGATATATTGATTTGAAATATTTTCACTGCTTAGAAGAATTAATAACAAATAAACACAGAAAAATTCATGTTAGTACATGTAGCTTTATATATAACAACAATCTTTTATTTAACATAAACATATGTAGATGACAGTGGCATTAATCACAACAAAATTACAAGAGAACTGCAGACTCGGTGCTAGGGGGCGTGAGGGATGTTGCACTTTACATTGACTCAATCAAACCGAGTCTGCAGTTCTCTTGTAATTTTGTTGTGATTAATGCTTCCGAGGGATCACTTTGTTTCCAGATTTTTGATTGAGTCTCTACATAAACTTCACGCGTGTGTTATTCGTACGCCTGTAACTGCCGAATAATTGTGTGATTTGGTACAGAGATTTTCCGGCTCATTTTAGAGCAATTCATGATTTATGCAATCTGCAACGCTTTTCAATTTGCAAATCTCTATATTCGGTTTAAAAACAACTGTTTATTTACAATGATCTCGCAATGAGTAATCGGAAATACTTAATAAGCAAAGGATATTTCTTGGCGCAACGCCAGGAATGGTTACAATTATGGGATATACCTACGTTGCATGAGTGTTAAAACAAAGTGCGAGTTTATTTGTTAAAATTCCTACTATGCAGATCTTTTCCTGTGAGAAAAATAATTCAAACGCAATTTCAATAAATTTAAAGGCATAAATTGTCGTAATATTTTTTAATGTCCTATGGAGTTTGGCTACACGGATTGGGACATAGACATTAACAAACTTAATTCATACTTTTATATAAGATATGTTGTGTTATCGTGTTATAAAGAAATATAATGCATAAATTATGTTATGATCAAATATCATGATGATTAGGCTTATCGTTATACTTTTATCAAGACAGTATATAATGGGTCCTATTTTAAAGGTAACTGTGTCTTAGTTTTAACTCACAAACGTCCAGAAGAAAACCGTAGAACTTTTTATAAAGCAACGTGTATCTGTATTAGAGATTGATATATTCAAAAGAAAACGATAAGAAAACGATAGCGTTGGTAAATGATCTATTATATGTGTCTTGTTAATCTTTGCAGTAATATAATTAAAACTCAATAAGAAAATTTTGATATTCTTTCCATTACTGCTAGATGGATCTGAAAGTCTGTTATTATTTTATGCAATGCTTGTACATTTATAAGTACAATCTGGCTCTTTTATCATTATCATTATTCAAATTTATATAAGCATATTAACATATTTACCATAAACTTTACCCGTATTTAAAATAGTAAGGCGGTGACATTTTTAACATTGAGAAGAGAGTGCTTATGTTATTTCAATGAACTTTAGAAATAAAGAACAATATTAACATGTATATAACCAATTTCAGCTTTACTCTGAAGCAGAACGTAAACTAAGGAAGAAAACTAATCATATCAAAACAAATTATGTACACAATATGAAACAAGTTGAAATATACAAACACTTGAAAACAAACACTATTCCGTACCAGTCTAAGATGGTTCGTAATCGTTTATATATGTTTTGTTTGGATAAAAGGTTTATAAATTTTAGTTATCTTCCAAAACAGGCAACACGGCATTATGTATTCATCGATTAGTGTTCAGTCCGCTCATGACATTCTTACAACAACGATGGAATCAAATTTTCCTGTAGAGACACTCATCAAAATCAAAAATAATTTCAATGACTGTTCTTTTTCCTAATATTTTCAACAAATATTATGAAAATTGCTAAAAAAATGTAGTTATAGATATTTAAGAAAGGTGAGTATATATTTTACGGGTTAATGAGCAGAGTTGGATACCTTGTGTTATAACGTATAGCCAGTAAGCTGGTTTTCTATCGATCTGTGATATATCAATGATAACTTTTATTTTTTAAATGATTTTATTCAAATTTTATTATATTTTTATCTTTTGGAGTTGTAGAGAGAAGTCTTGTGGTTAAGGGTTCCTTACCTGGCTACGCGCTTGTGCAAAAAGTATATGTGATGACGAACAATCAACGAGCTTTTATTTTTACTTGATTTGTCAATTGTGGTAATGAATTGTGAAAATAATGATCAGCAAGGGAGGCAACGATCATGAAACCCAATCCTTACAATTTTCGTAAAGACATATCATCAAAATGACACGTAAATAGAAGGAACATTAAGTTCGAAATGCTTGGCTTTTTTTCTTATATCAACCCAAAATATTGTTCTTCTCAAAACAGTCTTTTCAAAACAGTGTTTGTCAGTCCAACATGGAAACAAAGCCCCAAAGTTCGTTCATCAAATAGTTGTTAGTTTCTAATTAACGTGAATTTTGTTTCAATTACTTATGCAATACATTCCGATTATTCAATCATCAGTAAAAGCGGTCATTTTTAGGGTATTACAATGTAGAAAGTAGTTCATAACCGCACAATGAGATATTTCGTTGGTGTTGGACAATATAATCCCAAAAAATGCAGTTATGGGGCAAATGGCCTGGGTCTTTCTATTGTCCAACAACTTAAAACACTTGCTGTCTTTTTGACACGTATTTGTAATACTACACCATCTAGACTAAAGACGAGACTAGTATTTGGTCAGACAGCCATGCCCGAGGTTCATGTAATAACTTGTTTTTGATGGTTAAACAAATGTAATCTCAACGTTATATGACAAATATTTCTATTGAAAGTCATGTTTCGAGAAATACTTATTTAACAACTTTAGCACGGTTCATGTGTATTATATATACAAGATACGATCTTTATATTCCACTCATAAATCTATTTCATTGTCATATGTATTTTTTACTATAAAATGTTTTTTTAATGAGGGTGAATGTCTTAGTTTTTAGTTATTGACTTGTTAATTTTGTTAGTTTTTACTTTGTTAATTGCAGATTGAAATGATGCACTGAAGAAAGTATTGTGTTTAATAATAGTGATTGATAAAATGAATTGTACAAATTTTCAGTATGTGTGTTAAGATATATGTTATATCTGTGATAACCATTTTATCATTTCCTTAACATGTTATGTTTAAAGTTTCTTCGATTGACGTATGTGCGTGTTTTTCTTCTTACGTTTTTAATCTTGAATGCTGCATTGTAAATAAGGTGTTACAATCTGTATATGATGATATGAACTTATGTCAAACCATGTCATATTATCTTATTTAAATAAAAAGTAGATTGTTTGATTTATGTAAATAATTGAATTCAATTATAACTTATTTCAATTTTGTTTGTTTTGTTTCCATTTCCGAAATATCCGCTTATAAGTTTAACTTCGACCTGATCGGGTTGATAAACAAATATTGTTGTGCGTGTATATGGATAAAACTTATACTGATCAATTTATGACGTCGAAACAGGAAAGATTTAACCTAAAATCGGGTGTACAACTTCTAAGCGATACCAGGGATCAAAACAATCTCTCTTGCTGGATTTGGGAGATGCATAGATTCCATTTATTCGACGCGTACTACCACTTATGGGTAAACTATAGCTCTAAGTCTTATTCCTCAATCAATAAAAGCAACACCTCTGCCACTATGGGCGTAATACATTCTTAGAACAAGTTACTTATTCTCAGATAAGTTTACTTATTTACTCGTCAATACTGCTTTTTACGTGAACGGAAGTATTAAGGAATTGTGGACGAATTGTATATCAAGAGTACACTTTCATTATACACATAATATGAGTCGTCATAATTGAGTCGTCATTTATGTCAAAAGAGTGGCTTTGAAAAGAAACGTTCGTATATTCTGAAAAAATAAATATTTTAATATTTTTTATATATATAGCACGTTGTTATAAGAATAGAAAAATGGATCTGTTTTTCAATGCAAGGACCAATCCATCTGTGATACCACTTGCAACGTGTAGAAACATATATACTTCCGGTGATCGCAAAATGATACTGGGATCCCAAGTAAAAAGTGCTTGTATTAGCAAAACCCAATACAGGCTGAATTGTAAAAGTTGTAAACAGAAAGTATATGTGTCATTTATTTGCGATATTTAAGCTTATTTAGTATCTAAAGCATATTATCAAAAAGTTGAATTACGATGAAGTATTGACAAATGATGATATACTACGCAATATAATCTACATAAGGACGCTTGAGATAATGTTATACCCGTTTGACATTTATAATTATCTAGCGGCGTTCAAACCGTTTATTAACCCATACATAGAAGATAATTCGATGGTTTAGTAAATATACGAACAACGTCTCGATAATCAAATTATCTACATACTTGTATAAATTGGACAAAAAATAACTTCTAAATGTTTAAATTGTGTATTACATTTAAGTAACAGTGGATCTTCGCCGATACGGTAAATTTCTATTTTATTATAATATAAATCTAAAATTATTTTTGGTAAAACGATTAGATATAATTAGATTATTTATAATGTAATCAGATCAGACTATCATGATTTACAGCTTTATGTGACTAGTACTTTTAAAATACCATTGTTTGAACAATTGATTAAACAATACAAAGCACACTTCGAAACTAGATGATACATGTATGCCCTTAATTGTTTGTAATGTCAGAAAATATTTCTGAAGACGACTTGTAGTTTAGAAAGTGGAAGGTCACACTATTCTTTTAGTAAACAATAACGTGTATGTGTTGATTTATAAAACTTCGAGAAACACCCTAATGCGACGAAAACCAGGTTTTCAACAAACAAGTACAGATGTGATAGTATAACGAATGAAATATGTCAACGAAGACAGAATGATGCTCTTATGTGAAACAACACAGAAAGTTGGTTTCAATAGTTCAAAATAAAAATACGAATATATCAAATACCCGAGTAGCAATAGCATTTCCATGTTAGCTGCACACATGCCAAGTTAGTATCAATAGGTCAAAGTGTACTGCAGTTTTTTGTAGAAGATGCAACTTCTATTGTGAACTTTACATTGTGACATTGACCTTTCTCCCAGATATCTAGGTAGAAATCTATATATACACATCAAATTTTGCGTCTATTTGTCAAAGCAACCTAAGTCATTTCGTGAAAACTACTGAATTATTTTTTAACAACTGTGACCTTGATCTTCTTCCTAGACAATGTCTTTTTTTTTCTTCAAATTTTATATTTAATTGTAATTATAGTTACTTACAAACACAATTGATAAAAAATGTTATATTCTACAGGATTTCATGGAGCCTTTACGTAACATCTTAAAAATAAGAAGGAAAAGTGCACCATCAATAGGTAAGCATTTAAGAAAATGTACACTTATCAAGGGGTGAACCTTATTCTGATCCCAAAACTGAGAATAGGTAAAACATATATATGGCAGAGTTTTGCTTTTACACTATATGTGAAGTAGAAAATAGGTCAATCACTGGTACGTTTTCAACTTTTAAAATATTTTTATAAGATATGCCCTCCTGCCTTCTCTATATTTACCCATTTGTATCGGGTTTTTATGAAGTCTTTGCCGAAACATTCTTTCAGTCGTGGGGTCTTGTGAGCCCAAAACCTTCAAAGCATATATAGAAAAAGTCGTTAAACGGAATAAAAAACAGTTTAGTTTTCACAATATCTAACAACCAAACGATGGATGCTTCACATCCTGGCTGGAAAACCCTTATTAAAATAGTAAACACGGAATCCCTAATAAAACTTAATTAAATTTGGCCCAAAATAAAAGAACTACTGTTCAAAATTTGTGCGTCCTTTTTATGTGCTGAAAATATCTATATGTGAGATAGAAAACTCTCTACAAAACTACGGATTACTTTCATATAATCATTTAATAGCCAATCTAAAGAAACAAATAAGATTCCGTAGCTTTGGCTGAAAGTCAATCACTGTATTTGGTAGTTAAATATCATTACATCAATAGGCTAACTATCTGATCCTAGCAATAGAAATACTAAAATAGTGAACAAATATAAAAAAAATTGACACTGAACGAATTCTACTCGTATGATAAATATTTTTCCTCTGATGGAACTTAAATATATTAAACATTAACCAAATCTTTGTGAAGCAATATTCTCATATAATTTTTCATAAATTCATGTAGATAAACATTACTTTAAGATTCAACAAGTGTATCTAATAGAGTTTCACTAACAGGCACAATAACTTTCTTATTGAATGTCATGCAGTGAATTACAGGTAAGCTTAAAAACTGTTCACAAAAGAAATATTCGAAAAAAAACGCAAATGAGAAAGATGTTTGTATGACAATGGTAAATGGAAAATCACAAACTTCAACCAATTTAAAATGTTGGCAGCAATCTGATATTTTTATATTTTTTAAAGTTTTTGTACCAATAGAAAGGTAATCTTGACGATGCTCTAGTACAAAATTGCATATCACTTTGTTATGTATACATTTGGTTTGGCAATATATAAAACCGTTTATATGTATGCCCCTCGTCCATTGAAACAACTTTAACGGCGACATCCTTTGCTGGCAATAAAATCCCTTATTAGGGCTATTTCACCCTAACTGCTATTTTTCAGGATACTTCACGTTTATTTGCCCATTGCTCACTTTCCACTTTTATCTGAGAGAATGATTTACCGTTTCACAAGGATGATCTCCGAGACATAATTATACACTTATGCACTTCTCAAAAATGAAAGTGATTTATTTCTCAAAGGAAGATAAACCTTCATAAGAAATAGTACGTTATCGCTTCGGAAGCAAAGCAATGAGTGGCTATTAACTTAAAAATGCTTAAGCTATCCCAGAACCAAATCAGCTAAATGAACTGTCATTAGTCATTAATCGCTTAATTTTCAAGAACTGTCCAATCACCCATAACAAACGGACAACAGACGAGCATGAACACTTAACACCTCAGCAGATTTGGTCTGGCCTTTAAGATAAATAACCGTAAACACTCTAAATAAAACACTTGATTTTTATACCTTATCTACATACAAATGTACAAATGTTTTTGTCGTGTCATTTCGATAAAGTTCCTGTTAGAATTGTTAGAGAAAAATCGGTTATTTATGTTCATTTTAAATATACTCTGCTATGTCATTCTCTTAAACAAGGAGATAAATTTAAACTTTGGATGACAAAACCATATTAATATTTCGTTTTTATTACAGCCTTTCAAAAGGGTAAAAACGTACTTATATAACTCTGTTAAAAATTTCTAAACATTTTAGCAAATCTTATTCATTTGTATTCATATCAAAATTTGGACTGTATGTTTGATATTAAATGAAAAGTTACATCCGTAAATCTAATCATACTAGTAGTTATTGATAAACTTAAAAAAAGATTTAAGATTATTTGTTTTCCTCAGATGCACTTCCGAAATTTTAACATCTGTTAACTTTTCAACTAGATGGAATACAGCTACTGTTAAATTGCTAGTTGAATAAACTCACAGTAAGACATTTGTATGTAAACGCAGACAATAAAAACATATCATTCATTTCATGTTTAAGACTTTTTTGAAATAAGATTACAGAGAAAACACAGTTGTCATTAATATGGTTGTCATTATATTGAACAAATAATAAGCAGTAACTTGGTAAATCTCTTCTCTACCTTAGGGTATATCGGATCCATCGATTATGATTCTGTCTCTATATGTGGCTTTACATATTTGTAACATATTTTCAATTTTGATAGTTCAGTATCTCATATCAAAACAATTAATATTTGCAAATATATGAATTTACACTTAAGGAATAAAGCAATGTTACAGGATATATCACTTTAATATAATTATATACTTAAGTTTTCATTAAAGTAGAAGGAAGAAGGTCGTATTGCGATTAGCGATAATATGGCGGTAGACTGTTATCAAATGGTATTCCGGTGTATTTGTTATGTATAAAAACTAATCAGATTTACTTCGACGTGTCAAAGCAGTAAATTTGTGTACAAAAGGTTCGGTTTGATTGAGTCTGTTCATGGGCGGTAATGGTTACTTGAAACACCCTCCACGTCATCTAGCACCGTCTTAAGCAGAATCTAAGATTTAATATGAACAAGTCAATTTTTTTAAAATCCTAAGATGTGTTCGCAAACTTGCTATGTAACATCTTTGTATGATCTATTAGCTTTGTCCAGAGAAAAGTTGGTCACAAGAGCTTCAAAGGTGATACCTTAGTAATACCTTGAATAAGCTTCAGCTACATTAAATGTCAAATGTGTATCAATATGCCATGTATGCCTTTAAAGTTACAACTGATATTATTGTTTTTGTTGTTATTGGTTTATTTAGATTCTATTGATCATACTCTAGAAGATATATTGATACATTTCTGGACTATAGGAAAGCCTCCTTACTAGTGATTGGTTAATTGATTTCTGCGTTGATATTATCGATATACAATTCTCCGTTCGGGGAGAAGCGAGAGAGAGACGGATAAGAAAAGATCATAAAAATAAATGACCTGGGTTGTTGTCGTAGTTATGGAAATAAACTTAGAAATGACTTTGTAGTTGTTGTTTAACTCCCATCCTGTTACAAATGTTTACATCAAAAGTCAAGTCGTTTTCTTTCTAAAACGTTTTCACATCATTTTGTTAATAATTAAGAACCATTTAAGCCCAATATAAAAGTATTTTAATCAAAAGAGAGAAATGGAATCCTTAAAAAAAAACATATAACGACAAAATTAAAAATGTTGTAGGCTCGGTTTGATTCCGCCCGTTCATAGTCGGTACGGAAAGTGCAGGTTACCCCCTAGCATCGACTTCAGCAGTATTACACATGTTATAGGGAAATCAAAATTTAGAAACAACCGCAGTATTAAAAAAAACAGTATTCAATAAAGAAAAACAATAACTACCCGACGAGAAAATAAAAACTAAAATTACCACATGCACAAACACATTGTCGCGCTTATCGATCTTTAAGGATAAGAAATAGAACATATCTGATTGAAATAATCCGGCGACATTTGACGGACCCCACACGGCACAAGCAACGCTGATGTCGCGATAAAATAGAGATACATAGAATTCTTAAAGAACGCCTAGAATTACAAAATAGAAAATTACGCAGGCTCGATTATCTTTGACCTGTACTTTGACGGCACTAGCACCGGCTCAAGCAGTATTCATCATTTAAACATTTTATGGTGGGCTTTTGAATTTAGAAACAACCGAAGATGTGTTCATACGGCGATGATCATGGAATAATCACAGACACAGACAATAAGCACAGACAACCCTGATGAAGCGATAAAAAGGGATCATAGATAAAATTATTGACGAACAACTAGAATGACAAAAAAAAAATGAAAATGGTGATGGCTATGTTTGATTGAGCCTATGCATGGAAGGCTTTAGAAAGTGCAAGCTACCGTCAACGCCCGATAGCACCGGGTTAAGCAGTATTCTACATGAAATGGTAAAAAAAAATTGGTTAAGTTGAGAGAAATCATACCTCTAATTGCCTTTCAAAATTCCATTCATATTTGTTCCAGTTTAGGGCATGGGCATTTTTGTCTTGGGTACTTTTCAAGGAAAGCACTTACGCGTCACATTGTAGGCTCCCAAGATCACCACAGTATGAACACATCTGCGGATGTTTCTAAATTCAAAATTGTACCAGTTCATATTTAATATTGAATTCTGCTTTAACCGGTGCTAGGGGATGTGGACGGTAGTTTGCACTTGACAATACCGTCCATGAACAGGCTCGATCAAACCGAGCCTGCAATATTTTAAAATCAGGCGTGTTGGGCTTTCTTTAGGGATTCTTACTTTCTCTATTTTTTGCTGTCTTTTACAAAAGCCTTAACCTATACACCCGCTTACATTTACTCTCCTTGATTGAGTCAGTACACTTGTCGTCCTTATTACGCTGAGATATGCTACTAGGAATTTTCTGTTGAATGACGTTAAAACAATATCTGTTTTGATGTGCTAACCTTCATATCTGCTGCTATTGCCTACCTAATAAATGCCACTGACATAGGTCCCTGCCATTGAATGAATTTTCAAGATGAGTGATATATATTGTCATCTCGCAGAAAATAATTCAAATTGTTATTTTTAACTTTTTATTTACACTATGCATACACTTTTAAATTATTAATATTTTCAAATACATGTGGAGTTGTTGAAATTGATCTTGCATTTAATTCTTTCAGTATGATTATTTTATATCGTTTTTAAATAATTTGCAACATATGCTGGCATTATGCTAGTTTATTACATGCTTTCCGGTGGTTTATAGAAATATATCAGTGATATAAAACTGGTAATTTCACTGTTTGAAACAGTGAAATTACCACTTTGATAATTTCACTGTTTTGAATTTAAGCCCCTTACGTTGTTTAGTGAAATACCAGCGTGCACAGTACTGGGAACCAACTTGATGACGCGACGTCGTAAATGACGTCACGTTGTATTATTATTTGGCGCGCTTTTCATTCAGTATTAGGTTTAATGTCTTTTTAAAACGTTTCTTTGCATATAATAAAAAGAAAATTTGTTTAGTTTAGTGTAATATCGAAATATATTTCACCTTGTGAACACCAAAATGTCATATTTCACTCGTGGCTGCGCCACTCGTGAAATATACCTTTTGGTGCTCACTCGGTGAAATATATTCCGATCTTACACTGAACTAAACAAATATCCTCTATATAACCCATTACGCAATATACACGCCTTTTAACGCCTTTTTCACCCCCCCCCCCCTTTTTGTTGTCTCTAATGGTGAAAAAATGCCTTATTTAGGACCCCAACACTTGTTTTTGTTTGAGAAAATTTGTGAAAAAAGTGACCACTTTTTCGGCGCGGTCCCCCAACCAAAACATACATCAGGGGGTTGCTAGAAGGGGGATGTGCCCCCTTCTGTTTGGGGGGTTTGAATGTGGGCGAAGTCCCCCTGATCGCCAAGAAAATTTTGGACTTGTGAGAGGCTATAAATGACCCCAGATTGATCATAATGTAACGTGTAACCAACGCTGAAAAGCATTTGACTTTATCTCAATCCATTGAGAAGTTGCAGCACTTTGAAATCAATTTTGATGGAAAAAATCAACGCAAAATAGTTATTTTTGGCAATTTTGAGATGTCCCCTCGTTGCCATGGGAACAGAAAATTTAAGTCTAAGCTTTTTTGTTCAAGGGCAATGGTCCAGTCAACATTTGTGCCAAGTTTGATTAGTGTTGAAGCAGTTTTTATATTATAATAGCAACTTGAACTTGTAACGGGAGACTTTTCAATGAAAACAGCCATTTTTTACAAAATGATCATAAAGTAATGGGTTAAAATAATACATTGTTTTGTTTAGTACAAATAATGACAGGCGAAAAAAGATACACTAAAAGGACATTATAGTTCAAGAACATTTACTTAAGTTACAATAATTAATACTTAGAACCTGGCTCAATCAGTGTAAGAACAATTTAGCAAACTATGGTAAGCAGAGAAGAATTTGCTTTTGTTGTTAAAAGACAGTAATTTTGATGAATTCTGATCTTTACCGATCTGAAGGATTTGATTTGTTGTAATTGAGAAATACATAAAAAGATCATTCTAACAAGCAATATAAATAGAAAGCTATTTTTGCGGCTACTCACGTGATTTGGTTCTACACCTTGTACTATTGTTTTAACCTTTGTATTCTCTTTTCCATATCATGTCTTATTCATACTATGACCGGTGATTGTTGTTGTTGTTTTTGTTGTTGTTGTTGATGATGATGATGATAATAATGATGATTATGATGATGAAAATGAAGAAAAACATGATGTATTGAAGATGGTGTATTTATGACGCTGCTGTTATTGATGTTAATATACTGAAAATTATGATGCCTTTTTGGAACGATGATAATGATGATTCTTACGCTTTTGTGGTGGTTTTGATGATAAATGATAAAATGATAACAATGTACTGATAATTATGATGGTGATGATGAGCATGGATGTGATGATTCCATAATGATGATTTATGCCCATCATTATGATGACTATGCTGCTGCTAATGATATGTGTTATATACAAAAACAGAAATGTATGCCTGAAATATAAATAGGGCATATATGACGTTTACATCTCCCCTTGGCAGCTATATTCGATGCAATTGTAGTAATGTGCCGACAAATAAAAATCTTTGGAGAGCTATATTGGTTGATAGCTTTATTAAGCGTAACATAGTTTAGACGTTCATCATAAAGATAACGATAAATAGACACGTGTCTTAAAAGAAAATTGAGTATTTGTCACTCCTGCTTTAAAATAATTTCAATCTATGGCTAATTTGTATATTAACATTAAAACATGACTATTTAAAGACAGTGTGCAAAATTATTACATTTCCCACATACTTGTGGGTGAAAATACTAAGAGGATATTTTTTCGTTTTTCGAGAAATATGGAATATATTTTCACGAAACATGATAAAATGCCTCATATTTTCACGAGCCGGGACGGCAAGTGAAAATATGTGGCATTTTATCATGTTGAGTGAGATTTATACCATATTTCACGAAAAACGAAAAAATAACCTTTTTATTTAATTTCATTATCAAAGAAAAATGGTTACGAACCCCCTTGCTTGCTACGCAACTGCAATTGTACAGCGGGCAGTAATATAATTATTGTCTTGTTTTGCACGCGATATTTAGCGCTACATTGTGACGTCACGTAAACAACTCTTTAAACGTCTGTACAGCGTTAATGACTGAATTAAAGATATTGGTGTTCGGATTGATTTTCTTAGTTTGACCATTTTCTATCATTCTAGATAAACGTCTGTACAGCGTTAATGACTGAATTAAAGATATTGGTGTTCGGATTGATTTTCTTAGTTTGACCATTTTCTATCATTCTAGATAGTTTTCAAATCAAAATTCTACAAAAAGTTGTTATTTATTTATCAGATTTTGTAAACAAAATGGCGAAAGAAGTCCCCTAAAATAAATATGAGATTGACTCCGCCCACTTTCATATTTATATTTCATATTTTTTTTTAATAAATATGAAATATATTTGACTGATATAGCACCATATTTCATGGGTAAAATTAAATAAACATGTTATATTCGTTAAAAGCTATATTTGGTAATAAAGATAGTCGTGCATAAACAAATTTATCAAAATGACTTGCAAATCATTTATAATACTTTATCATTATATTTTATCTACGCTACACTGTTAGATTATAGATAATACATTATTAAACACTTCAACAATGATAATAAATATCTTTATCTTCTTTATCTTCTGTCGTTCTATTTTGAAACATTTCAATTAGATATAGGGCACTTGTACACTTATTTCATGATAAAGTTTATCAAAACAGAACACCCTTCGACGACGACACTACTCGTACTTACCTCTATAATTCTATATTTAAGTTTCCACTGTTTAATATTAATAAGTCGAAACTAAACAATGATATATCGTTACAGAGTTTGATAAGAGAATAACATGTATTTGGTGTTTATACACGCATTATTTAAAGGAGAATAATAGAGAAAATAATATTATGTACACAATGGGCGCGTAAGAAAAACTTATACAAAAAAATTCGTGTCGATACGCTCAACGAGGAATTTGCCGTTAAACTTAAAACAATCGAAAGGAAACAAATCAACTTTTCAATCAATTTTGATTGGTTGATATTGTTTGAAAATTGAGATAAATTGTTTAATTTGAAACTTACATTTATTTATTTAAAAAACATAGCCAATTTTTATATTTTGAAATAACAAATCATTTACAATGTGCGTACCTTAATGAAGAAAATGTTATGCACATGGAATTGCATCAGAAGACAGCTATAGATAACATCATTTTTTTTAACAACATCAGATAGATATAGCTGTCATATGTTGCAGTTTGAATAGAAATATCCATGGAAAGAAAACCC
The DNA here is from genome assembly GCF_026571515.1 of Ruditapes philippinarum. Classification (NCBI taxonomy): domain Eukaryota; kingdom Metazoa; phylum Mollusca; class Bivalvia; order Venerida; family Veneridae; genus Ruditapes; species Ruditapes philippinarum. The sequence continues at coordinate 211,988 of NW_026859629.1, forward strand.
GCCATTGGTAGATTACTAGACTTAACGTTCTTAACCGCAAATACATGTCAAATATTTTGTCTAACATATGCTACCACATGTAATCATTATTTAAATTATTTAATTTATCTTTTTCTTTCATGGAACTTAATCCGTCAGCATAACGGTGAAATGACGTATCTTAAGAAAGCTGTTTCATTCTATAATGTGCAAAAATGTCGTCAATTTGAAGCACAGGACTCATGCCAGATGAAATTTCTATTATGGGTAAAACAACGGAATCGACCGTCTGACATGCATAAGACAAATCTGTAACCACCAATTTGGCGGGGACGAGACTTGCCGAGCTGCCGCCCCAATGCAGTAATTTTACTCTAAGTAAATTTCTTTATTATCTGTTGCAGAATCTTCCATGTTAAGAGCTTAATCACTTGATCTACGTACGAATTTTAACCGAGTCTGCAATTCTCTTGTATTCTTGTTGTGAATAATGCTTCCGAGGGATCTCTTTGTTTCCAGATTTTTATGCTTCACAGCAGCAGATGTCAAGTGCTGTGTGGCAGCTGTAAAAAGTTGCCCCGTATTTCACTTCAATGTTGTTATATTTTTCTGGTCCTTCGGGATCATTGATGCCAGCACTATAAAGTAATGAGAATTGAGTACCGCTCAAGCCGGTGCTAGGGGGCGTGAGGGATGTTGCACATATTCATTATCCCTCATGTACAGACTCAATCAAACCGTGTCTGCAATTCTCTTGTAATCTTGTTGAGATTAATGCTTTCGAGGGATCACTTTGTTTCCAGATTTTTGTTATGTGCTGTAATAAGCATTGAGCTTGACATAGTTGTCAACATGGCTTTCAGTGTTTGTGTGCGTGCGTCTAAATATGTCCATGCCATAACTTCTTTATGCATGGATTAATTTTCGAAAACATGATTTGAATTTGGGCATAAATATTACTCATGAGACTTCACTCAAGATGATGTCATGTCAAGATTTTGCCTTGGGTAAAAAGAGGATGCACATCTCACCTATGTATACATTTTATTTAAACTGAAGCTTATAGGTTTAAGTTTGAATTAAGACGAGCGGGCTAGACATTCTGCCCTTGGGTGTCCCTTGACTTTAGAAAGAGTTATAAAACCTGTATAATATCAAACTGACATGGTTACCTTTCAACATCTTTAATAAACAGAATCCGAAAAGTTCATATACTTCTGCATTGTTTATTGTGTAACAATAGATACGTTGTACACATTTTATCAGCAACAATATAAATATATATTGCGAACACATTTATCAAAAATACTGCACTGCGACTTACGCTTGTATTTTTACAGTATTTACATATAACATACATATATACACACACACACATATATATATATAGTCATAGAGCATTTTGACAACGTCAACGGCGTCAAATTAACTACATGTTTATCCACTATTCAATTTCCTCCGATTTCAATAGCCATGAATAAAGCTTGAGTGATAGTTATATAACATAGAGAAATAAGAATCCCTAGAGAAAGCCCAACACGGTAAAATTGAAAATGTTGCAGGCTCGGTTTGATTGAGCCTGTTCATGGACGGTACTGTAATGTGGAAACTACCGTCCACGCCCCCTAGCACCGGCTGAAGCAGAATTCAACATTTAACATGAACTGGTAAAATTTTGAAGTTGGAACATCCGCAGATGTGTTCATATGGCGGTTATCATGGAACCTTCAATGTGACACGTTAGTGTCATTCCATGAAAAGCGGCATATGGTCCCCAAATAAAACAAGATTGCATTTGAGAAAAATGCTATGCCACCGCATTAATACAACACTAAATAGTAGTGTAGGAACAGATTATTTTTGTTTCTATACAATTGAAGATTGTCATAATGCATAGCTCCCTGACCTATCTAATTCTTATACTCAGGTTAGTGGTTAAAATTTATTGTTAATCCAATAAAAGATCAGAGTAGGAATATATCAATACACTTGGGTCTAGTGAATTTGGTGGTGAAGATCCAATCTCATTAAAATCAGATCATCGTTTTTGCTCCGTTACTCTCCGCCTACGAGCGTAGGGTAGTGAAGCGACAGTTAGGATATGATTTTAATGAGATTGGGTGAAGATCATATTTCACACAGCCTAAATTTCAGGACTTCGTCAAAAGACAACACAGTAAGACACTTTGTCAAAACCTAGGTCAGCTGATATCAAAGTTCACTTTACATCTTAATCTGTGCACATGGTTTAAATTTCATAGCTATACATTAAAGGACAAGTAGGTCACATCATCAAAATCTAGGTCACCTGATATCAAAGTTCATTTTTACAACTAAAACTGTTCACATGGTCAAAATTTCATTGCTGTACATCAAAGGAGAAGAAAGTAGATCACTGTCCCCTTGGGCAAGGCAAAATTTTGACCCAGGGGTGTAATTCAAAACAATCTTGATACAGGTCCACCAAACAACATTTCTGAACGATCTTTAAGGATCGGAAATATAACATCCCTGATTGAACTGATTGTAGGTAACATTACCTACAATCGTCGTTAACAAGCTGTTTCTTTGCGTATGACGTCATAACTTTTACTAAATATCATGCAAATAGTAATTTGTGATGTCGCAAAATTAAAACGAGAGTTTGCGTTAAAATTACAACTTTTAGCACCTTAATATTCAACTAGCTATTTTCATGGAATCGAAGTGCTCCGTGATTCAGTGACCATGTTGCCATGGTGATCGGTGCTTTGCGAATATGACTTTAATGATTTGTTTTTAATTTGGAGGTACGAGCAGAATAAATACTTAAGCAAAATATTTAATATTTGGTATATATATATATATATATATGACTGCTTATAATAATTTGATAGCCTTGTCTACGAACTTTCCGGACAGCCCTCGTACTTTGTCCGCGACGACAAGTACTAAAATAGAGAAAAACGGACGCGCTAAAGAACGCCATAAACTACAAAAATTGAAAACGTTGCAAGCTCGGTTAGAGTTGAGACTATTTATGAACGGCGCTGGCAAATGCAAATTACCGTCCACGCCGCCTAGCACCGGCATATGCAGAATTTAACAATTAAACATGAAAATGGTGAAATTTAGAAACATCTGCAATTGTATTCATACGTCGGTTATCATAAAACCTTCAATGTGACACGCCCGTGTCATTCAATGAAAGGCGGCGAATGGTCTCGAAGTTAAAGAAAAACTAAGCGAGTCGTATGTGTCGCCTTGTAAACAGTAAAGCTGTCACTTATTTAAACTCTGTTCTTACACTAACTCTGTTCTTACACTGTACATGAACCTTTAACTTGAGTGACATTTGAACTGACTGTAACAATGTTGCATCAAGATAAATAAAACTTTTATATTATCAAAAATTAATTAAAAAATCTGGTAACAAAAAGATCCCTCGGAAGCATTAATCACAACAAAATTACAAGAGAATTGCAGACTCGGTTTGATTGAGTCTGTACATGACGGATAATGAATACGTGCAACATCCCTCACGCCCCCTAGCACCGGCTTGAGCGGTACTCAATTCTCAAGACTTAATAGTGCTGGCATCAATGATCCCGAAGGACCAGAAAATATAACAACACTGAAGTGAAGTAAAGTACGGGGCAACATTTTACAGCTATGGAAAAGTGTTACACTGACAGATCAAATGAAGGACTCCGTGATGGATTCCTAAACACTGCAATTCAGGTCAATGAAAAAAAAGATTACATACCAAATTTCATGTCAATCAAAGTGGTGCTCTGACCAAGCCTATTAAGTAAGGAATTAACGAATGCAATAACTCAAAAATGCACTGCACTTCTTTTCAATTAGATGCCTTATCATCCTATGAAATTTCAAGTCAATGGCTTTCAAAGTGTAGGAGAAAAGGCCCGGACAAAATAAAGTATTGTATTAACAAAGGCGATAACTCTTAAATCATGAGGTACATTGTATTGATTCATATGCATTGCATTCTTCTCAATGAGATTTATCATCCTATGAAATTCCAAGGCTATAGCTTTTATAGTTTAGGTGAAATGGCCGGGACAAAAATAAAGTAAGAAAATTAACAAAGGGCAATTACTCAAAAATCATGGAGTTCAGAGTACAGAGTTGTTGTACACTGCACTTCATCTCAATTAGATCTATCATCATATGAAGTTTCATTTCCATAGATGTTATAGTTTAAAGAAATAGCCCGGACAAAAACGAAATATGAAAATTAACAAAGGGCAATGACTAAAACAATGAAAAATGCAGAGTACCAGTTTTTGGTCACTGCAATTAACCTCAATAAGATCTATCATCCTATGAAGTTATAAGTCTTTAGATTTCATAGTTAAAGAGAAATGGCCCGGAAAAAATAAAGCATGAAAATTAACAAAGAGCAATAACTCAAACATTCTTATGAACTGCATTTTTGGTCATTTAAAGAAGCATGCATACCAAGTTTGGAGTCAATCCGGCTTATAGTGACTGAGGTATGCTCCGGACAAGCCTAAGGAGACGCCAACACAGACGCCGCCGGCAAAAGTAACACCTCTATATCGCCTATTCAATGCGACACATAAATACGCGGGTGCTTTATCGAAATAACAATGAGCGGAACAAAGTAAAATGGAATTTGAAAGGGCATCATGGGTTAAAAAGCCTACGCATCACCGATAAGACGTCAAACGACAAGTTTCAAAAGTAGGCAACATATCCTAATGCTAATTTAACAATACGATGGTTAGGAAACTACCCGCCTATATGACTGAAATACTGTTTGGAAAAGGCGTAAAATGAAACAAACAAACAAATCAATAAGGAGTATTGGAACCATCCAGCAAGAAAACAAAATAGAGTTACAATCTAACTTGCCCATGCGACCATGTGTATTAAGCGACTTTTGTCTTATGCGACCACTTTAAATTCCCACGATCATTTTCTCTCTATATCTTTAATGTATTAAGCGACTTTTGCTCAGCGCCACCAGCGACTGCTAATTAGTCATCTAATCTTTTAATCAAACGACCACTTATACCTGTAAAATAATTGTGTTTTTAGAGGACCCGCATCATAATGCCACGAATGTCACAATCAAAACATATAAATGTGTGAAAAAAAACCCTATTTCCTAATTTGTTTTAGCGTTTGCAAATGAAGTTTAGTATACGTGTGACGTGTATAAAACAATGCAACAATCCGCCCCTTCTGAGATGGTGTATACGCTTCGCTGTTGATATTTAGACTGCATTGAATTGACCTTGAACTCATAACTGAACGCATTAGGTTAAAGTCCACAGTCTAGTTACTTTTTGTTGCTTTTAGACTCTTTGAAACTGCAGCAGACGTCTTGGTTAGGTTGGGCATTTATCTGCGCCTCATCTCCTCTTTAGAAAATACGTATTTATGCACAGGCGTAAGAATCGTACGGCTATGGAAATCCTACAATTTAAGTTGAGCGTATGATTGCGTTAATAAGACGGTCTTACGATCGTTCACTTGCGCTGTCCAGTAAACCTCAACTTGAAGCACTGTCGTTTATTGGTGTCTTAATATATATTCAAAATTAAAAAAGCGGGGGACGGGGTTTTCTTCATTTTTACATTGCTAATATATTTATATATATCAATATTCATTTTTTTCAGTAACTCAATTGCTAGACCCTAGATAATTGGCATGCACATTGCTTAAGGTTCATCCACTTAATTTTTTTATTCACTAAACCTGTTTAAATAATGGCTCTTGGGTCAAAATCCCTCTGCCGAATTCTTTGTTCATGTACTATATACGTTTAAGATATTTTGAAAACGTTATTAAAAAATAACCAATTTAAATACTCAACTTTGATATAGAACTATGAAAAAAACACAATTTAACGTGGCAGTTAATTTTAATATCAGCTTACTTTGATATGTTGTCTTTCTATTTGTGTATGTAGCTCAAAAGCCTTACAATATTGATTATAATTAGATTAAATACAGATAAAAACTTTCAAATAACATAACAAGTTACCTAATCCCTTGCCTTTACATTTTTAACAATATTCATCTTTTTTCTTTACATACATCAATTACTTGAGAACAATTTTTTCAGAGAAAATCAAAATTGGAATATTCTTTTGAAAATGGAGGTCACAGTTTATATTTGTTTTATATTTTGTTATTTGTCATGAGCAGATATTTCAAACATAAGCAAGTAACGCTTACTTCTATTTCAATTTCATGTTAATCACATTATTTGCTTTCATTTTGATAAATCATTCGCTGAAACGAATTTCTTGTTTAGACTAACTATAAGACATTTTCTCTAGGTTAGCCCCTTTTGCAGAAATGTATCAGTAGATTTACTAACTTATGCATAGAAAAACACGTTTTGGATTTAATTGTTATAAATTGTGCATATTTATTAAAAGTAATTTGAAATGAGATACGACTTCAGAACAGTAAATGTTGAGTTATCTGCACTTGGAAATAGAGATTAAAAATAAATTATCTTTTAGGGACAGAACACTCAAATATTAAGACATTTACCTCCATTTTTTATAATAAATTGTGTTTAAATTATGTTTAAATTATGATTCCTTTAATACATGCAAAGTCTAAAAAATGTCCCTTTGCTTAACATTTTTCAAATGTAGGAAAATATATAAAACAATATGAAACTTTTATCAATTTTCAAGTCTGCGTCTGAAACTATGCACATATTCCAAATATCATAGCTGTGGTTCTGACTACAAAAGAGGGCAACAAAGGTGAACTGGCCAGTTGTATCTGTTAAGAATGTTAATAAAGTAAATGATATTTGAATCGAGAATGTGTCATAAAAGAACAAAAGAACAAATATTTTAAACGTAAAACTACATTACATTAAACGCACGCTTAAAACGAACTTGACAAACCAATATTACTCATAATTTGTGTGATACGATGGTTTATAATGCATTTTATTTCACGAAGAATTTCCTCGGAATTTCAATGGTTAATAAAAATATTGTACCCAGATGCACATCTGCAATAAGTGTGCATGTGTCATATTTATAAACCGGTAGTTACGATTTTGTAAAGGAGATAGGTTTGAGGTATACTGTCTACCATTAATGACAGAATTTTCATATTTGTAAATCCATACGTAATCAATATACGTATGCAGTTCATAAGCGTCTTTGCCTTGGGGAAATCATAACATAAACTAATATTGTTTATAATAATTTCAACAACACAATAAATAAATACATAAATAATTAAATCAATCATTATCACATTTAATTTTATATAACATTTAAGTAATTTTTAAAATTGTAATGTGCATGTATATTGCTAAACATTGTTGATTGAACATACTTCTACTTTTTACTCGTAATAATATATTTAAAGTGACATTATGCTCATATTCCCATAGTCAAGTTGAACTGAAATGACTTTATATTTCAAAAGATTGGCTGTCAAAATGGTGTTAGACCAATAGTTGATATTGGAAAATGTTTAGGATAAAATTATAAATCTGCCTAATATTTAAAAGACTGCCCCACTCTTTTTATAAACTAAGCATTAATTCTAATTGATCTTTACATTTGGATCTGTGTGTTATTTATAGTTTATTTGAACTTGATTATTAAATTGAAAATGAAAACTTATTTTGATCTTCACCCGTTCACTCACTATACATGTATACCCTTGGATGGGCATAATATCACATTAATTAAAGAAAACATCAAAAGATCACGTATCAGTTTGCACTTGTGTGATGCAAAAAGATCTGTCATGTATAAATAATAAAATTTTGTCCTTAAGTTATCTTTTATGTAATGACAATCTAAAATGCTAAGGCCAGGGCTAGCCTAAATCATTCTAAACAATTGAAAAAGAAATTATTTGAATTTAAAAAATCATGCTAGTTGAAGTTATTCAAACATTTCTATTATTAAAATTAAGATCATCAAGTTTCTTGTAATATTTTCATTGCGCTCAATGTTGATATTAAATCCGTTCAATTATGTATTTAAGGCGGTGCGACTTCTACTGAATCAGATGAAAGTCAACGTCAAATCAAAGGGTATTTAAAGATTCAAGATGGACATTCAAAAATGTTTGGAAAGCGTTGTAAGTATTATATTTTACATTCTGTAGCAAGATGCTCGAAAGTAAGTTTTTGTATTAACAGTACGTCCCTTGATCACCGTTACCAACAATTTCTTTAAACACCGTGTTCTCTAAAACAATTGGATTGTTTGTTACATATTTCACAGGAATGATCTTCAGGAGCCCATTACATTTTTTTTTAATTTAAAAAATGATTTGAGTCTGTAAAAGAAGCTTAAAAACAAGTTTTAAAATCACCTTCTCTGAACGTGCATTTCATGGAACTTAAATATTTGGCAAGAGACTTTGTCTTTCTGAAAGACCGAAGTTTGGTCAAATCAAGGGATTACCTGACATGTATTTAGTAAGGTCCCGCCTCTAACATCACAACGGCTAGATATTTGATAAAATAATTTGTAATGAACCTCTATATTTTTTTTTTTCAAATTAGGTTCTTTTTGGGGAAAAATGCAACATGCCGGGGGTCAATGTTTTACATATATTTTGACGATTTTCATATCATCGTTACATATATATCTTTTACCAATATCATCTCTTGTTTCATATACCCTTATTTTATTATTCTCAACAAAAATGTGTATTTGTCATATCTAATATTTTATATTCTATAATATACTTAGGTTTTCCTTTTTAAATCTTATTCATCCATACAGCTTTATAGCATCCCAAATAAATCCTCATACTCATTTTTTCATGGATACTGCTACAGTTAGAGCTTGTAATATTCGTAGTGGGACTTTTCATTGTTTTAGGCGATTTAACAGCATTTTAGCTGTTAGTTGTTGTGATGATCTTAATTTAAATGGAAGATGACAGATTTGCGACCTTCATTATTTGTAACAAAATTTCCTCTGAAAGTCTGACCTAATGTCAATTCCACAAGGCTGCCTGTGCAATATGTATAAAATAGTTTTCAGCTTTGTTAAGCCTTCTTTTTGTGAATATTTTTTTGCGTTTTAATAGCTGCCGTTTTCTTTTTGCTGCGCCAGTTTTTGGCAAATTCAACCTCTATTTTTACGCGCTTTTAAAAATGAAAACTATCTTAAATTGTCATATTTACTAAAAGGTTTAAATGTTAATATGTTTTGTTTTTCTATCTTGAATACTGTTTTGGAAAAATACATTGAAAGTTTGCATTTGCCATGGCAAAGAGTGTTTTGCCATGGCATTTCGGCATTTTGCCATGGCAAATTAGAATTGCCATGGCAAGATTTTTCCTACTTTAACCATGGCAATTATTTTTTTTAAAATATCACAAAACATTTTAAAACTTATCCTATGACATGTTATTGGTGCGACTGTTATGATTTTATTGCAATCTCTACTTTTTAATTTTGCCATGGCAAATTTTTGCCATAGAAATGTCATGGCAAATTTCTCCAATGGCATATCCATGGGAAAAATTTGCCATGACAATTACATAAAAGTTTGCCATGGTAAAATATTATCAATAAAAATAATAAGGAATATAATATTTTAAAGTTTATAGTTTACGTAAGGAATATCTTTTCAACCACGGGTCTTATTTATTAGAATACATTGTATATGATATTTTAAAATGACAATAATTATGAGATCAAGGATCAAATATAATCATTTATACAAAATAATAATAATAAAGCTTGAGTGGTAGTTACATTACAGAGAACAATAAGAATCCCTAGAGAAAGCCCAACACTACAAATTTGAAAATTTGAGCCTGTTCATGGACTGGTAGTCCAGTGGTAGGACGCGCGCTTAGGGATCGAGAGGTCCTGAGTTCGAACCCGACCAGGGTCACTGCTAATTTCCTTGAGCAAGAAATTTACTTGCGATTGCTTCACTTCACCTAGGTGTAAATGGGTACCTGCGAGGGTGGTATAATTCCGTGTGCCAAAGTGTCGGCTGAAATAAACGGAGTTAAAAGTCTCCCTAGGGAGACTGATAGATAGATACCAGTAGCCCGATGACCAGGGGTATTAGCTGTAATGTCGGTGAACGTGCGTAAGCATGAAACTTAGACTATAAAATGCAATTACTTTACTTTTACTGGTAAGTGCAAATTACCGTCAACGTCCACTAGCACCGGCTTAAGCAGTATATAACATTTTAACATGAACCGGTAAAATTTAGAATTTTGAAACATCCGCATATGTGTTTACATGGTGGTTATCATGCAACCTTTAATGTGACACGTTAGTACCATTCCATGAAAAACGGCATATTACAATATACTTATAATAACATAAATAACAGACTTTACTTGTTAACTATATATAACTTTTAAACAAAATAATTATGTATAAAAATGTGCAATTACATTTTTAGTTTCCGGTTTCTTCTAGTATTATGCAGTCTGCGTGGTAAAGGACTGCTAAGGAAGGACCTTACAATCCTCACAAGGAAATTATGGGAGATGCATTGGTACAAATGTTATGAAGGGCACCCTTATAACCTTGTTATTTGTAAAATATTCCGTTAACGCAACAAGATCACCTCGAGCAAACAGGACGTTTCGCGCCTAACCAAATCGGCCCTTAACAACTGCTAGTCCCAAAAATGCGTAAAATCTTGGTATAATGAGTAATGGGTGTATTAATTTGCTATCCAAAGGAAATATAGTCAGTTGTTGTAAAATGTTTTAGTATAATTTACAAAGTGGTCTGTGGAATGTTTTAATTTTCAATTTTATTCTGATGGTCTATATTTACCAGGATTGGCAGGATTTTAAGAATTAAGTAGCCCATCATCAAATCATACGGAATCAATCCTGCGCGAAATTACCATTCGTTTAGGATAGTAACCTCAATTTAGGAAGGAACTGTTCTAGTTGAAGCGAAAATAGAAAAGTTACCGCCCCTTAAAGAGTACTCATCATTTGAATTAAATCGAAACACATATTTCCCGTCGATAATTTGTATAAACTTTTACTGTAAAATATGATAAACAAGACCAACAAGGAAAGGAAGTATGTTTGCGGTGGTTCCCCCGTCATGTAATTTCGTTAATTCGTTATGCATATTGAAAATGTAAGCAACGATTGATTCAAGAATTAATATAGGGCCGGGAAATATATTTGAATATTCGAAACACTACAGCATATTCGAACATTGAAAAACGAATACGAACATTCGAAAAACAGAAGAAATGTTGTATTTTTTGTACTTTCAAATTTCAATCAAGATCGTAAATTAAACCCTTAACCTTTACTTGTCCCGGTGTCCATATGTTTGTATAACGCGTGTCATCGACTGTCGCCAATTAACTGTGAAAAGTTGTGAGGATAGTTTATTAAAAGGGCACCGTTTTTACAGTTTGTAATTTACCTGTTAAAAGTATATAATGTAAAACTTTCCGATTTTAATTAATAATATCTTATTTTATTGTTTTCTGTGCTATAATATCTAAGGGGCGTGAGGGATGTTGCACTTATTTATTATCCCTCATGTATAGACTCAATCAAACCGAGTCTGCAATTTTCATGTAATTTTGTTGTGATTAATGCTTCCGGTGGATCACTTTGTTTCCAGATTGTTTTCGATCAATCAATAATTGTCTTCAATTGTGTAAAGAAAAATGAATTTGCACGTATTAATCGGTACGTTATGAAGGCACGGAAAGTGTCATCCCTAAAGACCAAACACGTCAAACTTGAAAACGTTGCAGGCTCGGTTTGATTGACCCTGTTTATGGACGGTAATGTCAAGTGCAAACTACCGACTACGCCCCCTTGCACCGTCTTTAGCAGAATTCAACATTTTAACATGGAATGGTGAAACTTTGAATTTAGAAACATCCGCAGATGTATTCAAACGGCGGGTATCATGGAACCTTCAATGTGACACAGAAATGCCATTCCATGAATGGCGGCGTATTGTCCCCTAGTAATAATCAAAGGGCTGCAAGCTCTGTGATATTTTCTGATCTTTGCAATCTCAATCGTACTGTATATCTGTATGTATTTTCCTGTATATCCTGGCATCGCTAAAAATAGCATTTTAATTGATTAAAATCATATTCATCCGCGTGCATGTATTGACAATTCTATAAGCCAACGCTACTTTTAACCTTTGAATGCGTTGTAATTTGTTTAATACTTGTAACAAAATAAACATATTTCTTTCTTTTACATCGCAATTTTTAAGCTGTTTTGATAACTACATTGTATATATATAAAACATGAGGACACAGAATCTAGTGTAGCAATGTTTGTTTATCTCGTCATATTTATTTACTGTCTTTTAGAAATAGTTCGGGCGCTCGGTTTACCAAGTACCAAAAAAATGCCCCATCGTATATATTGATAAAAATTAAAGGTGTATAGTACACGGAGCGTAAAATTGGTAGGTATTGGTAGTTGGATATTCGATTTAATGGGTATATAGCAAGATAGATGTGCTCTTCAAGATTGATTCATGTTCGTCATGCGAAAAACTGCTGACCAGTTAAACTTCTGAAAATTGCTGAACTCTTATTTTAGATAATTATATAGATAAAATTACGTCTGGATGTAAATTTCTAGTACCATCGCACTATCGTTTTGTCGCCATTGCATTATCGCACTGTCGGCATCTCATTATCGGCATCACACTATCGCATTGTTGCACTGTCGGCATCGCATTGTCGCCATCGCACTGTTGTATTGTCGTCCTTGTTCTATCGCACTGTCTTATTGTTGCCCTCTAGATTATAAAGTATAACTACGATGGCCCTCTCGGTATTCCATAGTAATATGCATATGTCACAGTCTGTACGTTGTTACCACTTTATCAACGTTTTCTTCGAAAACACACAAGCATTTCTCGCTGTACGTAGTACAAAGTCGATAGCATCATGCCTATGATCTTATTTTGTAAACAAAATCATGTTCCCATACGATGAGGGGTTTTTTGTTGAAAAGTCCCGGATTACACTCTCTGTAAGTGTAACAGCATATGAAACATAATACCGGTACAGTTGAACTGTTGCTTAAATGTGAGTAAAATCGAAAAATCATACGCATCTTCTAGTGGAAAGCATAACACATGCTTGATTTTTATAACGTTTATTTAATAGTGTTCGTGATAAAAATGCATGTCGAAATGAATTACTTATCTGTAGTAATGTGCGTATACCGTAGCTAATCACCTGTATCTTTATATTTGAAGTAAGTATTTTCTTCTACATTAATTCTATCAAATCTAATCAGTTTAAGAATAAGTTCTCAACTGGATAACAACATTTATATCTGAAACAAATATTAGATATATGACATACTTTTATTGGGATTTCATAAAATAAATTCGGCCACAGTGCACGTGACTGCACAGATTTTCAAGCGCCTCAGACACAGAGAACGATGAAATCACGCGTATTCTTTAATCCCGGAAAAGACCCTAACAGTTTGATAAGCAAACATTAGTTTTACTGACTAGACACTTATATCGGGTTCCTTTCATGATATTCACAGTTTCTGCATAATACTTTATGATTATTTGATTGTGACATTTTCGTATCGTAGCTAAAACTATGATGGCCGATTTGTGCCATTCGTGTTTTCGCCCGCGACCCAACCAAGTGAGAATTAACAAATTAAAACGGCTAAATGAATAAAACTTTGCCCCGCGGGTTCGCGGGACTAGATTTAAGAAATAAAACGTCAGGGCGCTGCGAAAACCACCTGATTAGCGCCCCGCAAAATAACAGAGTTTTCGCTACGCGCCCCTGCCATTTTAACTTGTTATTTATTGACTTTTCGCTTGGCGGGGTTGCGGGACGAAATAACTCTAATAAGCGGGGGCGCGGGGCAAAGTTTTATTTATTAAACTTTGCCCCGCGCCCTCGCTAATAAGCGTGTTTTCGTTCCGCGCCCCCGCCATTTTAACTTGATATTAATCGACTTTTCGCTTGTCGGGGTCACGGAACGCAAACACTCTAATGAGCGGGGGCGCAGGGCAAATATTTATTTATTAAACTTCGCCCCGCGCCCTCGCTAATAAGCGTGTTTTTGTTCCGTGACCGCGCCGTTTATTTCTTAAATCTCGCACTCACTTCATTTCCCGCCCTCGCTAATTAGCATGTTTTCGTTCCGCGCCCCCGCCATTTTAACTTGTTAATTTTCGACTTTTCGCTTGACGGGATCGCGGGATGAAAACACGCTACACCGCCGTTTTATATCTTTAATCTTGCTCCGCGCCCCCGCGGGACGAAGTTTTATTTATTTAACTTCGCCCCGCGCCCTCGCTTACAAGCGAGTTTTCGCTCCGCGCCCCGCCATTTTAACTTATTAATTTTCGACCCTTCGCTTGGCGGCGTCGTGGGCGAAAACACGAGTGGCACAAATCAGCCACCATAAAAAAACGTTGAAATTTGTTTTAGTTCAAATGTCGCATTAACACGGTAGGGAATCACGTGACTTTTACGGTTACGCGTACAGACAGTATGACGGCCTAAAAACCTCGCTTCACATGTATTTTTCAGGTAATTCTTTATTATATCCCTTTTACTTACATACGAGACCTGTTGCAACCTACGCGGTATAAAGAATTGTTGCCGCCTATACCTTAGTTTCCACCCATGTGCTCATAGCTTTTACAAACACTCAAAAATTCAACAGAAATTTTCAATGTGAACAATTATATTTCGGGTAACATTCACGCAAAATTTGTATTTTTTATGAATTTGATTAAACTACGTCGAGTTAGCAAAGAGAAAATGTTCATAGAATTTTTTTATTTGAAAATGTAAATATTAGGCATGTTAAATGTTGACAGGTCATTTTCTGTTCCATTACACGAGAGAAAAATGATTTTGGTAACTCCCACGCATACTTTTATTGTTGATAACTCCCACGCAATATTTTATGTGCAGGCAATATCTATGCAGGTTAGAGCCTAGATATAGATTGAAAAAAAATCATGATTGATGCATTTAGCATCAAACTTTCATAGAATTTTGAATAATATTAAAAATACCGCCAATAGGTCCTTGATAGAAGTAACCCAGCAGGCACATCAACGGTGAACAACGTTGAAGTATGGTCAGATTTCAACATTGAAATAACGTTAGATTTATGTTCGAATTCGAAAGTTTAAAAAACGTTGAAGTTCAACGTTGGCACAACGTTGAAGTTTCAATGTCATTTCAACATACTTTAATTCTAATATAAAGCAAAGTACTGTAGCAGAAATTAACAAAAAATCATGACACTATTAAATACTTCAGCTATTTTATTTCAAAACTACAGTTCAAGTGTAGCTTAAATTCAAACGATTTAAGAAGTCCTTTTAGTTTAACAATTAAGCTACAATCTGTTCCAATCTACCACTAGTACTTCTTCTAGAGCATAAATATCTGCGACCTCGTTGTGGCGAATTCGGAATTTGCATGAGAAACTCCACCGTTGGGTCATCCGTACATGAATATTTAATCAACAAGCATGGCTACAAGTAGCAGTCCTAATATAACAGTATATTTACGCATTGTAACGGTTGTTTTCATTCAAATTTAATATTTTTATGAGATGATTACTCTTTCCTGAACGCCATGCCAAGTGCACCGTGAAGCTAAAACGGTTAAAGTGTGAATGCACATGAAACTCTCGTATTTGCTGTGTTCTGTATAGCAACTATAACACTGTGACGTAGCACATACACGAACTGATTATAGTCTTCATTTGCATGTTAAAATTCGTATACGAACTTTAGTGTTACCGTGGGGTTTTCCGTTTAAAATCGTAATTTATGAACATTGTTTCATGAGATTTACAACACTACTGTTAAAAAGGTTAATAAAACTGTATAATGCTTGGTTTTTAGGCCGACAGCAAAATATTTTTACATATTTATTTAATGTAACTTTAAAGTTACATTTAAAAAATTTCATAAAAAACTAAATAGCGACATTTCATTAATAAATTGGGTTTTATATCGACTCCAGGTCTTATTTTGGTGTTCAAATAACCAAAATGAGTTTTATTAGCATAAAAATAGGTAACCTCATAGTGGCGAAATGGGAAGTACAATTTATGTTTGCATGAGAAACTCCGCCTGCGGATCATCCGTACATCAATATTAAATCAACAAACATGACTATAAGTGGCAGTCCTAATTTAACGGTATATTTCCGCATTGTAACGGATTCTCTTCATACAAATTTAATTTTTTTACGAGATGATTACTTTTACTGAACCCCAGGTTTAGTGCACCGTGAAGCTTAAACGGTTAAAGTGTGTTTGCACAAGAAAATATCACATTTGCGCTGTGTTCTTCCGGATAGCAACTATAAAACTGTGACGTAGCGCATACACGAGCTCATTATAGTCTTCATTTGCATGTTAAAATTCGTATACTAACTTTAGTGTTACCGTGGGGTTTCCCGTTTAAAATCCTAATTTATGAACAATATTTGATGAGATTTACAACAAAACTTTTAAACAGGTTAATGAAACTGTTGAATGTTTGATTTTTAGGCCGACGGAAAAAATATTTTTACATATTTATTTAATGTAACTTTAAGTGTTTCATGATGGTGTTTGCCAATAAAATAAGAAGTTACTAGTTAAAATTGACTTGGTCAATCTCAAATTATATATAATTAATCAACTTAGTGATTTTTTTTTATCTTAAAATGCTTATCTTCTAAGATTTACATTATAAAAAAGCATAGAAATTAAGATATAGCTGAAGTTTCATATTGACAGTAAATTATGTACAAAAAAAACAACAAAAACTTTTTAAAAAGAAGCTATTTAGGTCTGACCTATGATTGGTAAGAAAAACTGCTCCCATCAGTTACGTCAGCATTTTCCCAAGAACAGTCCTTTCCATGTTAAATTTATGGTATAGAAGACTCTAAATTTCAGCCAGGACCAGGATCTAGAATATAAGATAGACTTATTATTCCCTATAAATTCACGGCAATTAAACTTAAAATTTAACACTCATCTTTATTATTTAACCTCAAACAGTTTAATCAATATTTGTTTTGATAATGCAATGGATTTAATGTATTTTTCAAACTAATTCACATTTAATTTTACTATCACTAAGATATAAAATTATTATAGCTAAATTGACGAATCGTCTTGGGGCGTTAATTATATGGGGCGAACAACACTTCATCTGCTTATAGGTTACAATATGATAAATAAATTTCAAAAAGGCATGGCTTGTAAAATCATAAATTGCCAAGGGCATCAATAACTTCGCGTAAGGCCTACCAAACCAATATCATTTAATTAGGTCGCGTTTTGATACAAAAGTCTAAAATATTAGAAGGAGGTTTTGTATTTCTGTTTTTATTAGTAAAATTACGGTTGTCATTTTTCATATTTTGCAGATATGGAAGGTTCCATCTCGGATATTGTTTGTGATAAATGTGGGAAACATTTCATTCACGGATAGGTCTCAAATATTGGCCACATGAACAGTCTACACGACACAGGACCTTATAAATGTTGTGGTAAAACATTTTATAGCCCTCCAAATCGGAAACGTTACGGTTTTTACTGTTAATATTAAGATGACATTCAAACATAAGTCCTCTAGATTTTATTACCTAGTTTGTAAAATAAAATACCCATTCTAATATTCTTTAGGTTGTTTTCTTTTATGCTTTAGATTTAAAAAAAAACACAACATAATAATGTTAAATACAGACACTAATTTGAAAAAAGTTGGTTACATAAAAGACTAAGTGATAAAATGACTTGAATGTCTTTAAAATCTTAATATAACGAATAACATAAAATGCCATACCTGTCACGTTTCGATTTGCCACAACATTTACAAGGTCCTGTGCCGAGTAGCCAGTTTATGTGGTCATTAAGACAAATGTTGTCCAACATTATCCACAAATAATATCCGAGCTGGAACCGTCCATATCTGCAAACTTTGAAAAATGACAACTGTAATTGTGCTTAAACTGAAATCGACCTCCTTCTTATATTTGAGACTTGTATTTTAATTTCTGTGATTAATTCATCAATATCGAAACTTCATTTAATATATTCACGTGAGTATGTATTCTGCTATCCGTAGGGGCTTTATTATATCCAGGACCTTTTGGCGGTATTTTTAATATTATTCAAAATTCTTTGAACGTTTAAGGCTAAATGCGTTAATCATGATTTTGTTCAATCAATATCTAGGCTATAACCTTTTAGGCCGCCATATTGTCTGTACGCGTAACCGTAAAAGTCACGTGATTCCCTACCGTGATTAATAAGTATGACAATACTCAGATTTTGCATCAAATTGCTTTAAATTTTAACACGACGCTTGTTATTTTAAGACACTTTGGGGTCTCTTCTATAAGAAGCGCCGCTGTGGCGTTCGTTTCCAAGGTTTATATAACACGAACTGTAACAGTATTAGACGACATTAAAAAAATAGTATTTTACGTATAAATAGTTGAAACATATTGAAATATAATGAAAACAACATGAAATTTATCTGATTGAAAACAAAATCTCTGGAATTTAACAGTAATTCTGGATCATTTCTTCTAACCTGAAATGTATTGTTATTAATTAAGCGATTTTTTGATACACAATGTTTTCAATGTTATTCGGTGTTTGGGAAAAATACTCTGCATAAATTGTGGAAACTAAATTTATGATGGATGTACAAATTAAAAAAAAACACCAGGGTAGGAAGTAGCTGGTTTCTTTTAATGTTTGTTTAAATTCTATGATAGCTTGATAGCTGTTATATATAATCAAGGATGCTAAGTTAAAAGAGTTGCCTCCCTAAATGTTGTTTTGGTAGAATGTACGTTACTGGGGGGGGGGGGGGGCTTCCACCTTGTCATTTTTTAGATGGGGGGGGGGTTTGTCCGGGGAACTTTTGTCCGTATCCTATTAACAAATAGTGCACAGCGCAAGGGGAGTAATAGCGAGGAAAGAAATAATATTGTTTCTTAACAACGATTCTCACTTAATACATGTAATAAATTATATTGAAAATATTAGCAGGCAACTTGTAAATCTTGCGGTTTGTAAACATCTTCCTCGCTGTTTTGCAGCTTTAAAGTTAAGAGGTCGTATAAAAACAAAAACAAAAACTGTGGCGTCTGAAGCGGTCACTACAATTTGTTGTCGAACCGCTGATATTTTTTTAAATAAATGCGTACACTGAAATAAAGAAAGAACGCATCTATGTAACTTAAAGGTAAATTGACTAGAATTCAATTGGATAAAATCGCTCCATGTGTTGTATCCGTTACAAAGTCAAGGACCTTCAAAAACCGCAGATAGCCGAACAGACTGTCGCGTATTGCTACTCTTTGTAGTAGCTATACACTCCGCATGGTGGTCGTGGGTCTTATCTTATCGATTATGTATAGGATATCGACTGAGTACGAGGTCTTTCTGTTTAGGAAAGACCTGGTCATGAATTTCATGTGACACCGAGAGCGCGTAGCGCTCGAGGTCTTTCATGAAATTCGTGACCAGGTCTTTCCTAAACAGAAAGATCGATGTACGAGGCCGATATCCAACTTACCAACCGTAAAACTATATTGGCTAGAGCAATGGCTGATCCGAGCAATTGATGTAATGCATAAATATTATCTTTAACACAGCGCATATACAGGTAGGCTTTTATCAACGTTCTGCTTAAATACAAAATATATATATTGCATTTAACTTTGCTTTTCCATTTAAAATAATAATAAAAAAAAACTAATGTGCAATCTGTCAATAATAAAGTGAAGAGGTCTGTAATGGAAGGTATGTTAAAGAATGAATAATTATGTTGATAGTATTTCTTATCAGACATCGCAGATTCTAGGACATTTGCCCCGGACAGTTGTCCTTTCGGACGTCTGCCCCCCCCCCCCCTTTTTTTTGCTGTTGCGACTTGTCACTTGTCAGAGATCATCTCGTGTATAGATTTTTTTGTATGTCAAATGGAAACATTATAGTTCATTTATTTATGGATGCTATTTGATTTTCACAAATTTGCGCGAGAGTTTTTGTGTATTTAACAGGCGATGAATTTTGGTAGCAAACAATTCAACAATTAAATATTTTAACATTTTTAAAAAAGGGAGGGGGGCAAATGTCCGTTCTTTCCAAAGATATGAGGGGACAAGTAACCGCCACTGCAAAAAGGGGGCATAAATTTGCGAGGTCAACTGTCCGGAGGGCAATGTTCTGATACCCAGCAGATCACGAAAGACTTACATATGTATATTGTTGGCAAGTTTGAGATACATGATCCGAAACTATATTTCATAACAGATTATAAAGTGTTCTGGAATAAAATATGATCGTTCATCATAAATATTTTTATACTAAACATATAACTTTATTAACATTTCTTTTTCAAGAATTTTTTAATGATATCCGAATAACACATTTCTATTGTTTCTATCGATCTTTGAAATACTAATGGAAGATGTTTCCATTGTAGACCAATCCACATTAAGTAAATGTATATGCATATCTCTATTAGCAAGGATTGGATTCTTGAACGTTGTTGTGTAGAATTCTTTAAAACTAAGCCCCTGGCTAGCTTTGTAGGAGCACATTTGTCTCGGAGCACATTTGTCTTACGTGAGACCGATGCGGTCGCATTTGTCAAACGTGAGACAAATGGGACCTCAAATGTCTACCCAAAAAATCTCATTTGTGTGACAAATGTGCTCCGATCAAGTTTTTTAAGGGACCAGGAAGCACATTTGTCTCATGAATTTTAAGGGACAAGAAGGCACATTTGTCTCATGCAGATTTTTTTTAGGCTTGACGTTTTACCTTATGTCAAATGTAATAAAAAATAGGTTTGCAAATGTTTTTTTTTTTTTTTTTTTTTTTTTTTTTCTTATGAAATCTTAAACTTAAAACTTCTACAGTGGAACTATCAATTTATAATATCTCTAATTCAAGGAATTTGATTGGCTAAACCTTGAAGGCAAATACTGAAAATATACGGAATCCCGTTCACGATGGTACAATGGTAAAAACGCGATGACACAATGGCATGATGATGAAAGCAGGATGTGACAAACTTGAAACAACGATTGTACGATGGTGAAACAGCGATGGCACGATGATGAAAACGTGATAGTACGATGATAAAAATGCGATTGTACGATGATGAAACAGCAATGGCATTATGTTGAAAACGCGATATTATTTTCAACATCGTGTCACCGCATCATTGTGATTTAAGCATCGTGCCATCATAGTTTCATCATCATGCCGTCGTATTTTCATCATCGTACCTTCGCGCTTGAATTCACCATTGTACCATCGTGCATGTCGGTTTCAGGGAGACAAAAATGTTACGAATCACCGTAATCGGGCGATATTTGAACGATAAAATATCGAGACTCGTTTCTCATCTCGCCTGAATCTCGCGTTTCGCTTAGCATATCGTACGTCGACGCGAAAGAGGCAATATACCACCAAATAGAATTCCCTTTATATTCTATATAAAATAAATCCTTATCTCATTTTAAAGAGTTATAATAAAACTGATTTGAAATAATGAAAGAAAAATTTCTAGCGTCATATTTGTTACTGTAAAATCACTTAAGAATTACACAGCTGTGACGTGAAAGAAGAACCACCATAACTAAGATTGATCACTTAATCAAATACAACCTTTGTTCGCATTTTTTTCAACCGAAATGTCAAAAACCTTTCCATGATGAAAATTAAATAGAAAATAGTTTGACGTGTTGACGTCTATAGCCATGAAGTGTGAAAAAAGTGTCAATAACATGTCCGCCATTAGGCGACAAGCCCAGATGGCTCCGGCGCTGGTTCCTTTGTCATAGTCAGGCATTTGAGAAGCACATGCACGAAGCGATGCGCGAGAGACAAGAAAAGCGACATTCCGGCAAAACATGAAGCCAGTCGTGAAATTTCGTGGTACAGGATGCTCCGATATTGCGAGATATCGTGTTACAGTATCGTGTCTCGCTTCTGGTCTCGTCGGAATGTCTCGTCTCGTCCGATTCTGCGAGGTCCGATATTCCATGATAATGGCATTAACCTGATTCTTTTAGGAACTCATGCACGTTGTAAGTGCTTTTCAGTGGCGGATCTGAAAGCATCACTTCTCTGAAAATGGCGATATTTCTATATGTTTCTAATAAAAACAAAATACGTGTGGGATGGTCATCTCAGTTTCTTCCTTATATCATTTAGGGGTCTCCGTGGCCGGGTGATTTCAAAGAACTACTTGCCCCTAACCGCTGTAGGTTTGACACTCACTCGGAGCGTCAAACTATTCATGCGAGGAAGCCCGTCCAATGTACAAATGCAGAATACCTATCCGCGAGTGCACGTAATAATTATCGCGTGCGCACGCAATAACTATTCATTTTGAACGTAATAGCTATCGCGTTCGCACGTAAAAGTATCGAGTGGCCGCGTAAAAGCTTTCGCGTGCGCACATAATAAATAAGAAAATCCTAACTCCATTTTATGCCACCGTAGATACTACCTTCTTGTTGCTTAGAATAATACCTAAATCATCTATAAAACTTTGAGCATCGAAAAGAAACGTGTCATAATTGATAACGATAAAAATCTCGCTGCATATGTGTATGGGTTCTGGATACTGCACTGGTAGAAATTTTCTTTGGGATATTCTTTAAAAAAAAAGATTAATACTGGGACTCTACGTAGAGTAGGAAGTTTTGATTGACCGGAAGTGACCTTAAAATGGTATTATAAATACAGACAAACACAGAACAATGACTGGTTGCCAGGAGACGGACGGCAATAATTATAACCTTTTAGAAAATTTATGGAAAATGTGAGACAAATGTGCTTCGAGTGTCCTTTCTATTGTATTGTCGAACACATCTTCTCATTTCCCGTTGTTTCGCAAATATGATTGTTTAACGAGCACATCGGTCACAATCTCGTGAGATCAAATGTGCTCCGAGGTGAAAAATGTGCTCCTACATAGCTTCGATGTTTTTCAAGGGAAAATCAGTTTTGACTTTTCTCTCTGGCAGGAATAAAGCCTACATCAAAGAGAGGAGGTAGGGGTCAAGGGACATTAACAATCTGTTGATCGCCGGATGGGGATGCTTCTAGGGACTTGCTATTAACTGTGTGTAGCTGCGGTTTCTAATGTAAAGCGTAATATGAAATGGATGAAAAGTTGTGAAGCGGACATATTTTTGGTGAATGTTTTCGATATGAATTTTTGGTACAAATTTCTGTGAATTTTCTAGAACGTTTAAGATTTATGGATGAGGTGTTTAAAATCGTGATAAGTATGCTGTGATTACTTGCTATAGTTTTCATAGAAATTAACCTGAAGCGTCCCTTTTTATATATTAGAACAATGAATGACAGAGGAACCCACTTAGATTACTATTCTTTAAAAATGACGCGATTAAATAAAATTTAATGTTAAATGTATCTAACTTTGATATGCTCATCCATTATTTGTATTCAAAGATATAATGTAGGGATGCTTGAATAATTGTCAAGTGCATTCAATAAACATTATCTTGTTTAAAAAATGTATCCGATTTTGTAAGACATGAACATTATGACCATCATTTACATTTTATTGCTGATTGCATTTCATGTTTTCTTTGTCTGCGCATAGACAGGTCTATTTTTTCACGTGTTTTTCATGACCGGGTCTGTCTGACTAGAACAGACCTGTGCACGTGCAAAAGATAGACCTCATAACGGTCTTTCGTTTGTTTAAACAGGTATATCCGAAAAAAATAGACCTGTCACAAACAAAAGAGGAGGTGTGTAACGATCATTGTTGCGTTGTGCATTGGTCATATGATTTAAATAATGACAGTGACAGAGACTTATATAGACTCATATTGCATCAATTTATTTAAATTAAAAACATCCTCGAACTGTTACGCGAAATCTAAAACAAAAAGTAAAATCACATTTATTTTGCTTTAAAACTTTGGTATTGTGTGTGAACAGTTCTATAAAAAATGTTTACTATCTATGTTTTTATCATATAAGATCATTTACTCCTGCATTTTGGTAGCCAGTTTTTGCCTGTTAAAACCGTCGGTTTGATATATATTTTTCGGATAGATCTTTTACATAAACGGTGGAGAGTACTGATTCGATGGGTTTTAGTTGATAAGGTCATATTTAAAACTACTATTTGAATTGTCACTGATGAAGCGGTAAATCGAACCTATAAAAACTTTGAATTATTGAATACGACTTGACCACGGATTTGCTCCTAGACTTACTATATTATATCAATTTTAGAAAAAAATGCATGCGAAATCCGCCTTAATTTAAAAAAACCTTTCAGTATTTAGTACTTTTGTAAGATGTTAACTCAAATAAATGCGAACTGATCTACATATTCCATAATTTAATTATTTTGACGTCAGTTATTTAAAACTTCAGGGCGTGTTTTCCCCCTATTAATGATGTATCTGTGGCAACTATCATAGAAAAAACGGACAGATATATCTAAGGTAATGCATTCATTTATTTTAATGAATATATGTTTCCCTACAATATGATATATTTTTCATAAAGATAATTTTATGAATAAATCTACAAATTATAATTAAAAAAATCATGGAAAAACACCGATTTTATTATATGTCCGAATTATCCCTGATTTCTGAAACTAATATTAGCACCAGAACAGCGGACAGTGACTATATTTATGATCGCAATTTTTATTTTTAAAAAATCCATGTGTCCCTACAGATATGTATATTTTTTCTAAAAGATATCTTAACAAATAAAGTCAGGCTTGATTATTGAAAAATTATGAAATACAAAGATAAATACAGGGGACTCGATTTTATCTGAATGGCCAAAACTTTTCTGAAACGTACGTATGTAACCCTCGCTATTATAGCAGACAAATGGACAGAGTTTGTTCAGTCTAAATTTCTGATTCTTAAAAATATACATTCTTCCTAAAATATAATAATATCTTAATGTGGAGAAACATGGTAACTAACGTCCTGCGTAAGAAAAAGCACTGTTTTTATATGTCCCTACAATACGTTTATATGTTTTATGAAGATATCTTAATAAATAATGGCAAACATTGATAATCAAAAATGAAATACAACGATTTTATAACATTCTCCTTCTTTTTCTGGAGGGGCTATTATAGCAGATAAACTGACAGAATTTATAAGATGCATGTCTGTACCTAGACTATAATTCATTCGTCTCTACAATATATTGAATAACTTATATATGCTTTTTGTTTTATAAACCACTTGACGTAAAAATAAAACATTGTGAAAAGCGCCGCGACGCGCTTTGGGCCAATTATTAATGTAATTCTGGACACTTAGCATGGGAAATAAACGGACATATTATATATGGAACGCCTGGACTGTCTTATTTGTGGAATGAACTGATATACATGGTTAAATGTCATTCTGTCGAAGTCCGAATACAATATGCTGGGTCCCAAAATCCCATATACTGGGTGGAATCCAAAT
Source organism: Ruditapes philippinarum (assembly GCF_026571515.1). NCBI lineage: Eukaryota > Metazoa > Mollusca > Bivalvia > Venerida > Veneridae > Ruditapes > Ruditapes philippinarum. The sequence continues at coordinate 237,463 of NW_026859629.1, forward strand.
GCGCTCAGTTATTGAAGTTGTTATGTTGTGTGCTGATTTCATTTTATTCATCAATCAATGTATTGTCAGGTTGCATTAGTCGTTTCTGTTCAGTTCTTAAAAACAAACAAAGGCATTGAGTAACAACAATTGATGTTTTTGAAAGTTTTAAAAAAAAAGGGGATAATTTGTAGGTGTGCAGTTCGGTTATGGTTCGGTTAAATAGCTCTTCCTCCATCATGTTCAACCATGAAAATAAACATTGATAGGTACCAATCATTTCCCCGTTTGGCAATTGTAATTATTGGGTTTAACTTTATTATTTTCAGTTGCAATTGACATGCTGTTGGGTGCTTTAATCCTTTCTGTTTCCAGTCGTGAAATAGAAATGTTGATATATCTATCATTATGTTCAGTTCAGATGATATACTGTTCGGTGCAGAGGGTCATTAATGTTCCAGTTAGTGAACACAAACTGTTTGTGTGATACCGTCATTTATGTTCGCAGTTCAGATGATATCCTGTTGGTTTGCAGAGGTCATTATGTTCAGATTCAGATGAATTTACTGTTCGGTGTAAGAAGTCATTATGCTTCAGTCTCAGATGAATTTAACTGTTCGGTGCAAGGTCATTATGTTCAGATAGTGAACACAAACTGTTTTGTGATACCCGTCATTATGTTCAGTTCAAGCATGATATATCTGTTCGGTGCAGAAGATCATTCTTATTGTTCAGTAGTTGAACCCAAACCACTGTTGGTGTTACCGTCATTAATGTTCAGTTCAGATGATATCCTGGTTTTGGTGCAGATGTCATTATGTTCAGTTCAGATGATGTACTGTTCGGTGTTAGAAGTCATTATGTTCCAGTTTCAGATGAATGTTACTGTTCGGTCCAGAGGTATTAGTCATTCAGATATGTTACTGTTCGGTGGGAGAATCATTATGTTCAGTTCAGATGACTGTACCTGTTCGGTGCAGGTCCAGTCCTTTTGTTCAGGTAGTGAACAAAACTGTTTGTGATACCGTCATTATGTTCAGTTTTCAAGACCATCCTTGGTGCAGAGGTCATTCCATGTTCAGTTTCAGAATATGACCTGTTCCCGGTGCAGAGGCAAAGTTCATAGTAACCCCAAAACTTTTTTTATTGATATCATTTGTTAGTTCAGATTGAATCCTGTTTGGTGCAAGGTTTATGTTTCATAGTGAACACAAACTTTGTGGTGAATATGTCATTATGTTCAGTTCAGAGATAACTGTTCGGTGCAGAAGTCATTATGTTCAGTATGAGACAAACTGTGGTTGATACCGTATTAATGTTCAGTTCAGAGATAACTGTTCGGGCACAAGTTCATTTACAATGCGGTGAGTGTCGTTACAATTATGTTGGGGTTCATCGGATTATCTTCGCGTCAAACAGAAAAACTAATTTCCCAATAGGTCACGTCGAGGCTAATGACCACTAAATTGCCAAAACAATTTTTTTTTCCCCGTAAATACCATCGGGAGCTTTAAAACCGTTATTTCCATAAATTGGGACAAGATCTTATGGATATTTAATACCCCAATGGGTTATTTTTATCAAGTTAATTTTGACCCTTAACTATACTGTTACAGTATAATGGGCCACAGTAATAAAAATTTTAAAATTAATGGGTAAAGGGTTTAAACTGTTCAAGTCAACCACATGACTAAACCGTAATTAAAAAATAAATGGAATGGGTTGGTAAAACTTTTTAGACTCCACAACGTGGACACATCCAAAACGAAATTTAAAAAATATGGGAAACATAATCTACAAGTAAGGCAAACCTATTTTTGAGTCACACATGGCCACAGTAATATGGAACGTTAAATATAAGTATGGAAACCCCATTGAGACACACATGACCACAGTAAATGGAACATTATATATAAGCAAGGGTAGCCTAATAAAGTCAAACATGGCCAAAGTATAAAGACAATTCTATAAAGTAAGTGAAACCTTAATTGAGTCACACGTGGCCACAATATATTAGACATAATTGTTTAAGTCAGGAAATGTATTTGAGTCTATTTTATAGGCTACCCTTACTTATATATAATGTCTCATATACTTTAGTCATGTGATTATACTTAAATATAATGTTCCATATATTTTGGCCTAGGGTGGTCTCAATTAGGTTTCCTTACTTATATAGAATTTCTTCATAATGTGGGAACTGTGTGACTTATTGCGCTACCCTACTTACATGTATATTTAATGTTCTATATACTGTGGCCATGTGTGACTCAAATAGGTTTCCCTTACTTAAATATTATGTTCGGATATTTTGTGTTCACTATTGAACATAATGACCTCTGCACCGAACAGTTTATCATCTGAACTGAACATAATGATAGTCCAAAAAACCACTGAAACATAACGACCTTTGCACCGAACAACACATTGACTTGACTGAAGAAGATAAATCAGCACACAACCAGATAATGATAGTTACATTTAAGATAACGATTGTACCATTTAAACAGTTCTATTTCACGACTGAACAGAAGGAATAAAACAGACCAACAGCATGTCATTGCCAACTGAAAAATAATAGTATCACCCAAAATATACTGCCTCAGCCAAACAAAATTTATGAGTACCACTCAACTGTTTATTTTCATGGTTGAACATGATGAGAAGGCACCAAACAGCCCACCATATTATTATAAACCAACATAATAACTGTCACACCCAACAACATATATCTTTTTAACATCAACATAATTGTGTTACACATGCCTGTTTGTTTTTTAAGAACTGAACAGAACGACTAATGCACCTGACAATACATGACTTGACTGATTAAAAATACAGTCGGCACACAACATAGCACTTCAATAACTGAGCACATTAGGATTTCCACCCAGCGTTTTGTATCTCGGACTCTACAGAAAGACAGTTAATTATAACCAGGTATATCATTCATTCTTAACATAAGACAGTCCAGGCGTTCCATATATATATCTAATAATACATTTATTTATCTTAAGGTAGACATGTGTTCATACAATATGGTATATGTTTCATAAGGATATCTTAACAAATAAAGTCAAACTTGATAATTGAAAATTATGAAAAAAGGGATTTTATTTGAATTGTGCGACACACCTGTAACTTTTATCTAGTATAACAGACAAACGGACAGAGCAATCTATAAATGCATTTATTTATCTTGAAGTATACATTCGGGCCCCCAATTGGTTCTCTATTTCTAAGGAAATAAAAAAAGCTCGTGAAAAAACCACAGTTTTCATCGCCGCGTATTTATATATGGTGAAACTAAAAAGGACGCGGGTTTTCTTGAAGCATTGAAAAAAATTATTTCTCACAATATAAATCTTCGCTTTTTGCATCCTAAATTTACAAGAAAAAAGATCTTACATCCCGTTTGTTGTGGTTTTTAGCAGACTTTTTTTGCATCTATCGGGGGGTTTTTATATTTGTGGTTACAGCGTTTTTACACACATTTTTACGTTGAAATGTTGCAAAATTTTTTTGATTAATATATTTTGATAGTAAAAAATAAACAAGTAACTTTATATTTAAAAGGGCTAAGTGTAAAATTTTTACATTTTGCCATAATTCCAATTCTTTCAATATACTTCGCATGGACAATAAATAAATCACATGATCCACGGAAGTTTGTGTAAAAATCAATCGGAAATTTACCTGTAACATTCAATATTTAATAAAGAGTGGGACAGAGTTTTTTTTTATATATTTTAATCTGATTGAAAATTAATCTTTAAACATTTTCTAATATCAACCGGTCTCATTCTAACATTGTTTTAAAATATTTTCAATCAGCTCAACTTGAAAATGGAAAAAAATGAAGCATAATTTCACTTTAATAACAAACGATACCCAACAAATTACAAGGGTGAATGTTTAGCTTCCAATTAAAATTAATAAATACTGGTCAAGATATGCTGTCATTTCTCTTGAAACGATGTAGAATGATTAAACGGTAAATTAAACTATTTGTAATGTATGCTTCAACTGTATCTGGGAAAACGGACAAATTGTCTTCCTTATATTTATTGTACTCAGCTTGAAGGTTAAACTATCTTGCCACAAAGCGGACTTAGTTCTTGCTACAGTATCAACGCGTGTAAGGTATTTACAAGCGCTTAGGTGACTGAAAGCGTCTTTGATGTCAGAGATTTATTTCAGGAAACGTTGCAGGAGTTAACTGTTTTTATTAGAAAGCATTTAGGGGCAGACCTAAGGTGCTTGCGAATCACCTGACGTAATATATATCCTTTTATTAATATCCTTTTTCAGCTTAAATGAGTGTATAGTTACATATATTGCATTTGTTTACAAATGTAGAGTGATAATAATTAGAAAAATTGAAAATGTATTAAATTTTGGGAGCAATAGCGAAAATATTTCTTTTGAGATTGGTTCAATGTGCGTTTTCCACTTGGAAAACACGGGACCTGCATTATTTTTGTATTTTTTGTCTTTCCATTCGCCATTATTTTATGGAAAATAATATGAAAGATTCAGAACAACTACACCTTAAAGGCACATTATGCGTCAGAAATAACTTATTTAGAAAGGGCAAAATGAACTTTATAACATTAAAATGATGGTTTTAAAGCATGTTTGATGCTCATAACATGAAAAAGTAGCAAAATGTAAACAAAGTAGTATTATGACTTCCATACAAAATACTTGATAATTATAACAGTTCTTATAACAGATAATTATAACAGTTCTTATATCTTAAATGATTGTTCAGGTTATTGGCCTATGGGTAAAACTTTGGATACTATAAAAGTATACTGAAAATAAAAAGCTTTTGAACAATAAAAATTAAAGCATTACGGAGGCATAATAGGCCTTTAAGAGCCTATGGGGAAAAGTAATTTGCATTTGTTACAGCAAGATTTCCCCCCCCCCCCCCCCCAAATATCCTTTAATGTCCGGATTACGGGTTGCTCTCATTTGCAATACCCCTTAAAACTAGAATCACTGGACCGTGGATATGCTACCAGTCAGAAAATTTTGGTCGTTTTAGACATGTTAGAGGTTGTCCAACTAAATCACGTGATCACGCGCTGCCTTTTGCGACTGGTCAATTATTAGATCTTGACCACGCCTATCAGCTAAGAATAACTAGTTGTGTTGATGTTTCACTTAATATTGTAATAAGTTTAAGATATTAACAATTCCATGTCTTCTTTATATATATGCAAAATTTCGAGTGAAATCGCTTTAAAATTATTAACGTTTATGAACATATTCGTGCACGCAATGTAATAAATGGAAAAACACTATAATTATATATATCAAACGGATGTATTTGGCAAAGTAACATGATAGTTTATTATAAATTAGACACTATTTTTCAAACTTCTGGCAATGATAAAACAACATATATTTCGTTACAAACGTAAAACCTTTTCATACATCAGGTAAGATAAGATCGTTACTAGGGGATCTTAATATCGCTTATAGATGGGAATCTCATGCAGATATTTCATTCATCATACATGTATAGTAAAACTTTGCAAGATCTTTATTATATTTTATCTAAAACTTCACACATTATTTTAATGACGGTAAATCGAAAATGTTCGATATATTTTCCGGATATCTTGTTAAATCGTGTTATTGCCGACGTATAAGTTAAAAATTAGAAATAAAGATAAAGGAAAGTTAATGCGCATTATAATTATGTTTATACAGTTTTTATTTAAAGCAAATAAACATACCACTAAACAAAGGGAGGTATTGTTTGGCAATAACTAATTCTTTATTACGAATTACCAGTATAGTTTTCGATAAATAAATTCACACTTACACGTTATTGGTAATGGCATAACAGTCGCGCAAATTTATTCATTCATTCATTCATTATTCATTCATACATCCATTCATTCATTCATTCATTTTTATATATTTATCCCATTCATTCATTCATACATTCATTCATTCATTCATTTTTATCTATTTATACGATTCATTCATTCATTCATTCATTCATTCATTCATTCATTCATTTTATTTATTTTATTTATTTCTATATTTCTTTATTTTTTTATTTATTTATTTATTCATTTATTTATTTATTTATTTTATTCATTTATTTATTTATTTACTTTTTGAATTTTTTAAATTTATTTTTAAGACTTATAGCTTCAAACTACAAAAAGGTTATATAAAAAAGAAATATAGAAATTAATGTTTCCTTGAGATTCAAACCTACAACCTTAAAAGTGTTAGTGAAAATCTTAAATCCTTGTTACTGAGGCTAGTTAGGCATATGTTGTGTTAGTAACTTAAAGCAGGGTCTTTCAAATTGAAATTTGAAAGACCCTGTTTAAAGTAAAAAGTGTTTAATTTTAAAGTAAGTAAGTAAATGAGTAAGCTTTATATACATGTGTATACTGATTGTACATTATCATTTCGTTCAAGGGTACTATTTGTATTTAACAGTAGATTTAATTACTTATAAAGGGCTTTATTAAGTAGACTAATAAAATCAGTATTATGCAGACGCTTGAATCTGCCTCCTAACTGATTAAGAGTAATCTACTGAAAGCGTCTGCATAACCCCTAGTGTAAGTATTGTATTATGTCGGCAAAATGCCTCAATGCAGACAGAAAGAGTTTATTTTCTGGTCCTTCGGGATCATTGATGCTAACACTATAAAGTGTTGAGAATTGAGTACCGCTCATGCCGGTGCTAGGGGGCGTGAGGAATGTTGCACTTATTCAATAACTCTCATGTACAGACCGAGTCTGCAATTCTTATGTTATTTTGTTGTGATTAATGCTTCCGGGGGATCACTTTGTTTCCAGAATTATGACAGGAAACCAAGGGATCCAGGACCTTTATTAATACACAAGGATTTAGTGACCTACATTTCTTGTGCTATTTGCCGGTCTCCTCGTTTATACAGCAAATACTAGCAGGGATTTATATTACAGGGATCAGACACTCCCAGTTATGTAAATGCGCGCACCGATAAAGGCACATCGATCGATAATTTACCGGCGCTATATGTAAATGCTCGTTCGCAACGGATACCTACTTTACAAAATACCATATAGCTTTTCCATTTATAATCCGATTTTTGGAAATTTAACGTTTTTTTGAAGATAAATACTTGTTAAATACAAATACATTATCTATTTTATTTCTTAAAGATACAGCCTATCTGGCCGCAACGACAATTAAACAATTAACTTGACCAAATCCGCGGTAAATTTACATTTTTATATATGAAAAGGAAGGTACTTAAAATTTATCATATGGGTAACATCATAAGTGCCCTGTTTCTTTCCATTTGTTTCATTTCCATAATATAAAACATAATAACTTAGGTAAGATATATTGGTTGGCTGCTTTCCGTTATCGTAACATTTCCACCCGAGAGTGGTGATGCACATATAAATCTGCAAACACAATTTGGCTTTCCACTTAATTTTGATAAAAGGTTACTTTTATTGTTGTATTTAGCTCAACAGTTTTAGCATATGCATAGTTTTAATACAGATATTAATGTTATGTGGCATAGATTTTTTTCAGGTTACTTTATTCCTTGACTTTAAATTCTTAAATGTTATACCATTCATCTTCATCATTTTACATTTACAAAGCAAGAAAAATATACTAATTTAAATATTGATTGAAATAAAACTTTAAAAATGTTGGTCAGATTAATGTCAGTTTTATGCATTTTCATGAGCAGGTAGCTCACAACTTCAACAAAAACATCTTATGTTATTTCAATGACATGTTTAGCACATTATTTACTTACAATTTGATAAATCATTTGCTGAAATCCTGTGATTAAATGAAGATAACTAAGGATATTTTCTTTAGCTAAGCCCCTTTTGCAGAAGACTTATTGAAGCAGCATAGAAACATGCATGCTAGATTTATTGTTTTAAATTTTGCATATTTATAAATATAATTTAAATTAAGAGGTCAGTACAGTTAATCTTGCGTTATCTACTATTGAAAATGAAGCGTTAAAATCAGTTTAAGAGACAGAACACTCCAAATGTATAACATTGACCTCTAATTGTCATTTATAAATTTGTTTCAATTATGAACCTTTCTAAACATGCAAAGTTTTGAAAAAAAATTCACTTTTCTCCTGCTTTGTTTATGTGTGTAATAACGTCTTTAACTTGTAAATGAATTGTGATGGCAGATGACTTTTTTTCAATCGAGCTACAGCTATGATATTTAGACTATGTGCACAGTTCCAGATGCAGACTTGAAGTTTGATATAAGTTTATTTACTTTTTACTAAGGACCAGCTTTAATTACTTTGTCAATATTTTCTATTTCTTTATAAGTTAGGTGGTCAGTGTATGGCAAACATGGTCCTCCTATTTGTAATAAAGGCATATTCTTTCCTCGATTCATAAATGGAAAAAATAAATTACTTTGATTATCATACGATTTTTTAAATTTTCTTTAAAGAAGAGATAAGACAAATGGTCATATTTATACTTCAAAGTAGATTTAGTATTGTAAGTTCTGGTGAAATGTATCTTAATTCGTTCGAATAGTTCAGAAATGAAAAGATAAAATTGACATTTTTGATGATTAAAAAACAAAAAATTTAATTTAACAAATATAGCTCATCACTTTTCACGTATCACGTTGCATCAGTCCATCTGACTGTATTGCAAGTATTTGATTTCAGTGAAAAATATTTGAGTGTTAGAGGATATTCGTTAATTTAAACGGCACTAACATCCGGATAGTAAAATGGGAAAAATGAAATGAAATTTCAAGTTAACGGTAAATAATGATCTAGTTTCATGTGTAAATAAATCCATTATTCCTTACATCTCAATTCGTGAAAATATGATGACAAAAGCGTCAATATATAGTGTTTTACGTTTGCATAATCTACTACGTTACTAACGCAGTAGCCAATATAAATAGGAAAAAATCATTTAAAATGGTCACACCGCAGGTCTCGATATTTTCCTGCACAATCATGTTGTACTGTCTAGAACAGAAACCTGAATGAAAGAATTCTAAATTATGATAAAGTAAGGCATTTCCCGTTGACTTAAAAGCAGACTGTTTGTTTTCAAAGCAACTGTATGCAAATTTTGTGTCATTTCGATTTCTTTCAACAATATAACGTTTTTGAACAGTGATTAGGAAATACTAGTAGGACGGTAGTTTTTCGTTATCTTCTTGAGGCCTGCTGCTTGAAATGGCTCTATAACACTGAAAAATGACATCAATTCCATTACCGAATGCGGATGTGTATTAAGAAATGTATAGTTAAAAAACAGTGACTATGTCAGCAAACTGCAGTCAAAGTAGTCAAAACAAGGTCGTCGCTATTGCATTAAAAGTGATGACGTCACAATAAAGTCATAAATAACTTAAATATATAAGGTCAATTAACACGGAAAAACACAACAGACGCTGTGTTGTAGTTGTAAGCTCGTGAATACATAAATAACAGCCGCACATAAATTAAAAATATTACGTCAAGAAATAAGTCGTAAGAAGAACGAATGAACAATTTACTATTATAATATACGTAAACCTACTGAATTATGAACAATAAAATGTTCACTAAAACAAAGGTTGGCAAAGCGTTATTATTCAAAATGTTAGAGATATACCGGTTTGGATTGCATTTATTTCACGAAATATCCCCAGAATTTCAATGGTTAACACAACAATGCTTTTACAAAGATGTACGTTTTGCAATTAGTGTACACGTGTTATTTTAATATAGTTAAGATTTTATTATTTATATTATATAAAATAATCGGCAGTGCTAGAAGATTTGTAAGACGTATCCCGAATGCCATCTAATAGGTTTTTTTGACAGAATTTAATTAATTTTTGCAACACAATACGTACACAATGTAGTTCATAAGCGTGTTTGACTTCGGGAAATCAATCGGGAAAAAATAATTTATTTGATATACATTTCAATATATACATAATAGTTTCAACAACACAATAAGTACATAAATAAGTCGATCAATCAATCAATAAATTAATTAATCAATTAATCAATCAAGCTCATATTTCATATAAAATGTATCTTATTAGCACATTTAAGTAATGTTTGAAACTGTAATGTACGTGTACATTGCTAAACATTCTTTGTTGATTTTACATACTTGTGCTTTTTACTCATACTTACAAAATTGAGTAAATAAAACATTTGAAGATCTAGGATTAGTTCGCACTTGCGATGCAAAAATATTTTTCATATATTAAGTAAATTATGTCCTTACGCCTTTCACAATCTGAAATGCGAAGGCTAGGGCTTGTCTAAATAATTCTAAACAATTGAAAAGGCAATAATTTGATAATAAATTCAGGCTTTTTAAAGTTACCCTAACACTTCTATTATAAAGATAATAAAGTGTCTGGTAAGATTTTTATTGCGTTTTATGCTGTTATAATTTTCTTTTAAATGCTTCCATTTCAGACTCGGCGACTTCGGCTGAATTAGATGCAAGTCAATGTAAATTCAGTGGGTATTTAAAGATCCAAGGTGAGCACAGAAAGAGGTTTGGAAAGCGTTATAAGTATCAGTTTTAACTCCGGTAGCAAAAAGAAAGTACTCAGAAGAGAAGTACGTCCGTTGGCCGCCGTTACCAACAGTTTCTTGACAATTGGCTTGGTTTCTTACAAATTTTTACAACAATGATTATGAGGGGCCCATTATAGAAGTGCTGTAATGTTGTTCTAGTCTGTTACAGGAACTTAGAATCAAGTTTTAAAATCTGCTTCTCTAAAAGTGTAATTCATGGAACTTAAATAATTTACAAGATATAATAATACATAAATATTCACAATTATAAATTCATAATATGTTCTGTATCCTACCGTAATTGGTAACAAGGATGCGTTTTTACGTACCTTATATAAAAGTGTTGTTTATTTATTTATTCATTTATTTACTTATTTTTTTATTATAATAATGAATGGATCGATTAATAGCGTTACACGTTTTGGACATTCTATACATTTTCTTTCTTTGAATTGTGTAGATATCAAACTTTATCACTTTCTTGATTAATTGTTAATGACTGATTTATCCCTTTTTAAAGTTAGTTTTTAATTTTTATTTAATTTTCTCTAAAAACGTGATTTGCTGTCTGTATTTATTATTTAGAGTCTCGACATATTCACAATATGAAAACACTTATTCTTTAGTATACTCATTCTTAGTATGTTCCATACAAGAATCAACTACATTACCATATACAGTTTATCTGTACTCCTTTCTACTCTATTTCAAGCTTTGTGTTACACTGTACAACTGACATACAACTCTTACTGGTGGCTCTTTTCAACAAGTAATAGCTGACTCCATATTACATCACATCATTCTTTACTTTGATTTTAGACCTAAATTGTACACATCATTTAATATATTTAGAATAATTAAATGACTTGAACTTAAAATTATTAGATTAACAATAAAGTTTTACTTATTTTACAATAAAATGTTTGATTTAATTTTAAAATTGGTTAACATACATTATTTTCTCCCCTCTCTCTACATTGATACCTGCAATTCAATGTAATTTAAGAAAACATAATATAGACAAAACAAAATCGTGCCTTAAATAAGGTCATTAGGTGTTTTTGTTTTATTTATACATTTCATTTCAATGTAAAATTCATTTCAATTAAAAAATTGTATGTCGACAAAATATTTCATGATCGCGTCCACAACTTTATTTTCTTCTTCAGAATCTACATAATTCAGTACCCCTGATGTCATAAGTACATTTAAGGCATAAAGATTCAAGCTTAGAGTCATATGGTCTCATTGCCACCATTTGGTGCATTTGATAGGAGTCAAACCATTTTTGTTGTCTTCTTTCTCTTTTGCACTTTCTAGGAGTAGGTTTTGGTCCCTATTTTCAGTTCTTTGTATTTCTTTTGTTTCAATTTGTATATATTGTTCTTCATTCTGTGTATTCTGTTCCACTCCTCATTCTGTGTATTCAGTTGAGCATTATGTGTATTTTTGTTCCTAATTCCGTATATTTTGTTCATCCACAATCTCTTTCTTCTATATTTCAACATTTCCAACTTCAATATCATAAGTATTCAATGAATGACTTTGTTCAATAATGTCTACATCTATATGTTCCATGTTCTGTTTATTTGTATCCACTAATTCCTCTGTTGTTTTCTCTATTTCGAGATGTTATGTTTCTTGTGGTTCCTCATCTGGTAAAGTGTCTGCAGCAACACTCTCCACACTTCCCTCAATATCTACGTTAATGACTTTATCACTGTGGTCTTCTTCTTTATAGTCACTCTCTTTGTTAGTCTAAATATTACCGTCTTTCAAATTGCTATTCTGTACTAATTCTATAGAACTATTATCATCACTGTTATTGGGAATATGGGCGCCCCCCTTGCCGTACATTAAACATAAATAACTCCTCCCATATCCGAATCTATATCTTTCAAATCCCCTGAATCATATCTTGTGACGTCACAGTCTTTATTTTGTGGTAATGTTTCGCAGCTTGAGTCTTTGTAGGTATCGTCAAGACTAATTTCGTGAAATGGTTTAAATAACAAGGATGTTTGCTATTCTTCCCTTGGCAGGCTCAAGTGTTAAGTAATCCATGAAGACCATCTCAAGTTGGTGCGTCGTTTCATAATAATATTGATCTAGTATTTGTTTTTCTTCTAAGACAACAGTTTCACTTTTGAAACCCAATGGTTGACATCAATTGGCATTCTTGGACATAACAAACCCGTAAAGCAAGAGTTCCTTCTCTAGTAGATGTTATCATGTAGTCCTTTTAATATGACTTGAAGAATTTTGTATAACTGATTGATTGATGTTTATTCCTACATATTTATACAGAATGCTTCTATTTCAATAAAATTTATCATAATTTCATCACATGGTGGTGTCATCTCTATCTGTGCCATATGTTGGCTAGGGTTTTCAGTAGCCTCAATCATATATGTATCAGTTGGAGAGTTTCAAAGTAAGGTTGTGGATTTAACTACTACATATTGATTTAATCACGTAATGTTCAAGTTTTATCATTTCCCTTCCATTATCTTGAATAATATGTTGATATAGATATCGTGACATTCCATCAACGTCTGCATTATTGACTTCAGGAATATATTCAATGTCGAAATCAAACTCTGCTAAAGTTGAAACCCATCGGTGACCTGTTGCATCCAGCTTTGCTGATGTAAGTACATGTGTAATAAGATTGTTGTCAGTCAACACTGTGAAGTGTTTTAATGCTAAGTAAGCGGCAAACTTTTCTGTGACAGCCCATTTGAGAGACAGGACTGCTAGCTTAAATGACAAGTACCTTTTATCTGATTTTGTAATTGAGCAACCTGTATAGGTAATGACTTTGTATTATCATCTTGTATTTGGTGAGGTAATCGTACACTGACAAGTGTTTTTGTTCATGCATCCGTGCGCAGCTCAAACGGTAACTCAAAAGCAAAGTACAAGTTGAGATGATAAAGTTATGTTAAGCTGATCAAAAACGTCTTGTTTTATATCTGTCCATTCACATTCTTTAGTTACTTTTTTAATTTATTTGGTGAAGTTGGCAGAAGAATAGTTCTGATTGTGGTCGTGTAATTTGTGAAAAACCTTAAATGAAACGTCGGTATTATTAGGCAAATGCTAGAAAAGATCGAAGTTCATCTGCATTTTTTGGTGTAGACCAGGCTTTTATTTCTATTTTGGTTGGATCGGTCTCAGTTCCACTTACAACAGGTCCTAAGAAATTAACTTTTTGTTAAATAAAGAAGCACTTTTCTGTAGATAATTTAATATACACTCTTGTAGTTTGTTAAATTACAGTCAGTTCTAGATTTCGTAGATGATCCTCAAAAGTTTTACTGAAAATAATCAAATCATCCAAATATAAGATACATACTTTCATGTATGAATCTCCAAACATTCTTCCATCAATCTTTGTTAAGTGGCGGTGAATTCGAATGTCTGAATGGCACTGTAACATATCCATATAATCCAAATGGTCCTAAAGTAAAGGATGTTCTCTCCTTGTGAGCTTCTTTATTTCTACTTGATGAAATGCTGCTTTTTGATCAATTTTACTCAAATATTTGCTTCCTTTAAATACATCAAAGAATGCATCAATTCTGGGTAAGCATAAAAATCTTTAACAATCTTGCTGTTTCATCCAGACAAATTATCAACTTCCCATTTTTCTTCCTGATAGGTGCAACAATGAACACCAGGACGACCTTGACTTTCTGATTTTTCCAACAAAAAGTGTTTGATTTGATTTCTTATTCCATCTATCATCATTTGTGGCATTCTACCGTGTCTTTTCTTTAAGAAGTAAGCTAATGTCTCCATATTCTTGTATAATTACTGCACTTTGCTAAATTTCAAGTTCTCTATAAGTAAAACATGTAATATGAACACATTATTTTGGCTTTATTGTAACCTTTCCTGGCTTTGCGCTTCTAAGTACAGCTAAACATTTTTTGTTTCGTTAATTCACTTTCTCGAATAACATCTGAACGAAAAAGATCATGTTGTATGTAGATCTGCTTCTTGAAAAATTTGGTCGCCAACAGAATCACCGAATAGTTTAAAAACAAGTCATGTGATTTGAACAAACCCTGGAAGTTACTATAACAGGTATTGCAGATATTGTATGATTGAAACAAGTCTAAGTAATTGATTTGACATGTTCTTTAACGTTTCCAGAGAACACAGAGACAACTATTGTGAAATCATAGCGCTCTAACCTGACCCACGCGGGTCAAGTTAGGAAAACACCATTTTATTCTTTATATGGAGAAAAGTTTTGTTCTTTTGACTGTTTAGTGCATTCATTTTGATGACATTTTCAGAATAATGAATAAAAAATTAAAAACTAAGAAATTAAAATTTTGCCTGTGTCTCCCTTTAAATGTGTCTTCTTAACTGGATGAGTAGCAAGTAACATACTCACTGACTTTCTGTTGAGTCGACTAAAAGTTCCTCAAAATACTCTCTCTTGTTTCGATTTTGCCAAAGAAAGTATCCAATTTTTGTATCACTTGAACATTAACTCCAGTTACTTATCTTTGCACTGTGTCTCCAGCGTTTCATTTAACTGAGCGTCTTATTCCTAATAATATATGTTCTTCAGAGAATTTGTCTGCCAATAATGTCTGCTTCTCAAATTAAAAACATTTCCCTTGTTGGATCCCCTTTACTGTCCTCACCATAAAAGCTAGATAATTTAGGATTTTTGGAATGTTCCAAGTTTTTGCATTTCAAGTGGTCATGATTGCACTAGCAGATGTTTATGTAGCTGCTGGTGTTGATGGAGATGTATAAAATGAGCTCATTGACCAACTTTCAGCAGGTTGTGTCAAGTGTGAAGGTTTCGTCATTGCTTCTCCAATTCTATAATCCGTCATAAAGAAAAGAAAATCTCCAGTAGAGTCTTTATTTGACGTGAATTAACATGAATGAAATACCGCACGAATTTCTCGTCATCTTCAGACATTGTCTCTTCTCTCCATTCCTCTGCACGAGACTCTAATTTCTTGTTTAATGGGTCACTTATGATGAATATAATAGAAGTTCAATTTCAAGTCTATATTGATGTTGATTGTTTAAAATAGAGAGAAATAAGAACCCCTAAAGAAAGCCTAACAAGACAAAATTGAACATGTTTCAGGCTCAGTTTGATTGAGCCTGTCCATGGACGGTAATAGAAAGTGCAAGCACCAGCTTAAGCAGAATTCAACATTTAACTGTGGTAATTTTGAATTTAGAAACATCCGCAGATGTGTTCATACGGCGGTAATCGTAAAACCTTCAATGTTACATTTTCGTGCCATTCCATGAAAAGCGGCGTATGGTTCCCAAATAAAAGAAGGCGTGTGCCCTTAACACTATTCTAATCTTCCGGTTAATGAAATAATTTAGAGGTGTCTCAATTGAAGCCTTTTCACTGATATAGAGTTAATTCATTTTGAATGTAAGTGTAAAGAAGCTACTGTCGCAAACGAAGCGTTATCTATTTAAACTTATTTACAAAAACATTTTTTTTTTGCAATTTGAAATATTAATGTTACTATTTAAGAATTATTCACAAAATCATTTTTTGCAAATAATTCAGCACAAAACAATTAGCCTAAGGGAGTATCTTTATATTTTATTTACTGATGTAAATTTATTGATGTCTGTTAAATGAATACATTTTTACTAAAAGTATTACAGTTTATTATTATTATTTAACATTTAATTGATTATTTATTTACATTTAATAATTACTGGTCTTCAATGTATTTTTCATTCACTATGATATTGTATACACTATTCTAATTATAGATTATAGACTTCATCTTAAACTACGGATGTTGCTAAAATGCCATGTGATTCAATCACATGGCCGATCAGATAGTCAATGCTGTCACGGAATATCAGTAAAAAAAAACTATGATCTTATAGATATTGGAAAAATACCCTTCCTCGACCTTTTAATGAAAAAACACACTTGTAAATGGTGGGAAAATCAACAACACACGACCAGTTTAAGGCCACTTTTATGGTTCGAGATAAATAGACGAATGAAATTATTATTTATCTTTAGAAATTAACTGTGATAACAAGAACAGAAATTCCTTTAATGCTTGATGAATTTATAACTACTATAACTACTTATATTTTGTACAAGTTTAATGTAATGATGTCAAAATCTAGGTCAATAATTGTTTGAATTTTTGATAAACAATTTACAGACTTGAGATGATTCTTTAATGTTAAATATTTAATTTATTTGGAGTAAATGCTCGGATATAACGAAAGTAAGAAAGTAAAACTTTCAAATTGGTGAAATAGAATACTATTACCAATTAATTTAAAACATGTAATGGTGAATTTCATTTGGACTTACATATGTTATAACGCATAGGAAAAATCATGTCAGGAATTGCAGCAATTATTTAAACTGAATAACTATAATTTATTCGATACATATGTATGTTCTGCAATTTCTGAACAAGTTTACAATTATTGTTTTTCTTACAATCAAATTGTTACAAGCTACTTGACCTAACCCTTTTTAACCATACATGAGTCATGGACCAATAACTGTCAGATACACTGTTGGTTTGAGAGAAGACTGTCTGCACGGATGAAAACGTTCCTCTGGTGTTCAGTTGATATAACTTCCTTCGTAAATCAGCAAGGCGTTAAGTAGATCTACCACATGCATATGTTGATGACACTGTCAACCTTTGTAGTTTAATTTCACAAATTTAAATGTATTTTGACAGTAAATTTGAATCTTAAATGAAGCTGTTAAGATCTTTCTAGATGTACTCAGGTTCTTTTGTCTAAGTTTTCTTAAATTGTAGTGAAAAACGTTTTATGTAACACATATTGTAAATATAGTTCTTCACTATTTGAATGGATGTCTACTACAAAAAATGATCATGATTAATTTTTAAGGTATCATTTAATGATGTCCTCATGGTTTGGCTAGGTCCCCAGTTGTACACAAAATGTTACATTTGGATATTTTGAATCTGAACAAAAAATCACAAATCCAAAAAGATTTATTATTTTAAATAGTTCGCTGTATTACTTTGTTGATAAATATAAGAAAACACTGTATCAAAATAATGATGACACTGTCAATTTAATAAACATGTCTCAAACCAGTAATTCACTGTTTCTGCACTCTGCTTCAACATTGCAGTATCAACAGTCAACTAGAGTAATTAGTTAACAAGTTCAGTACACTGAAAACATATAAAATCTCACAAAATGCATATTCACTTAATGATCCATCTTTTCATAATTATCTCCCTTTTACTCATAATACTCATGAAAAAAGACACATTACATTATCGTGTTCAATAGTACGCATTTGATACTTATTTATTTACCTTACATACATATAATAAATGGATATTTTCAAGTAACAGCAACAACGAACACATAATAACATACATTGATCATTAAAATATATAATGATGACTTACCGATTTGCGGAATTGTATGCTTTAAACATTATCAAATCAATACCATCTCATTGTCTCCAACCAACACTTCTTTCATACGGTGAATGCGTGCTGTAAATTAACAAATGAAGTATGCATATTATCAAGAATAATGTGAATGGCAGAACAATTTAAGTGAAGATAAAAGGTAATGCGATTTCCAAAACATCTCAATTATTTACACAACAGAGCAGCACTAAATACAAGAAAACCATGTCTTTACTTCTCAAATACATATACTGTTTATGAAATATAGACGTTATTAACCTACTATAACCTTAAAAATATACCATATTATTCCCAAATCCTTAAAACAAATAACAACAAATCAAAACCACAACTGAAAAGGCTTTTAACTCACCCATAACTCATTAAAAAAATCAGACTGAACAAATTTTGAAAGAAAATTGCAAGCGATCATCTCATTGGTTTACATAAAATTAAACGTAACAAAACAGGGGAAGTTACTGAAATAAATCCAATTATGTTCAAGACACGAACAGATGACCCTGTTACAAACAACATTATTTTCTCAGAAGTGCAACTAAAGCTTGTAGTTGTGTGCAGCTTCTTTTGTTAAACCTATGTATTTATACCTCTTCACATTTTATTCAGATTTATAGTCGTGTATGATATATATAAAAAAAACTTGACTGAATAACTTTCTTCTTTGAACTTCGAAACAAAACATTTTCTAGTTGACCGCTTTTTAGGATGTTCAAATTATTGCATTGTGGGGCATGGGGAAAAGGAAATTACATGTTCCTTTTATCGACACATTTACGAATAAATCTGAGCAGTCTCCTGAATACCCACAAAGAACAGCTTACATACTTGTATTGAAACATCGTCCAGTAGACCGACAACACGCTTATTCAAATTTGAATTTGGCATTCTCTTACATATTTGCAACCAGTGCCCTTCATAGCAACCAACAAATGTCATATCAGTGGCTTCTTACGCCTCACAAAGCAATCACTAACTTTCATACAAACCATTGATTTCCTTTTTACGCAGACCTTTGTAGTCGGAGGAAGGATATAAGGGCAATCATGAACTACTTTTTTAACAAATGTTATAATCACTGTTACTAATATTGTCAACAATTGTTGTTGTTTTTATATAAGACAATTGAAACAGTTAAAAAAACAGTTACGTTTGGTTGAACAAAATTTTTAGCAACTTTGCATGCGCACTTAATACATGTTTGCCCACCGCCATCAAAGGCACGTACATAGGCGCACACAGATACCATTGATAGGGATTTAATACACTAAATTAATATAATTTTACAGGGAAACGTCGTTATGTTATCGTGTCAGAAGGGTGTTTAAATGTATATTTAAATGAGAATGCAAAGAACTTAAAGAAATCTTATCCCATCTGCGCTTTTGAAAGGTATATATTCAAGTTTTTCTACTCATAATTCATTTTTCAAATAATTTTAACACGATTGGCATACAGTAAAAAAACATAAAATATAAAGCTGATAGACATCACGAGTATGAGATTAAATATCACTTTTCTTTTGTTTAAAATTAATGAATTTTATAACACAGGTTATGATCTTGCGACTATAATATGAGCAGAATTTCCTGTCATACCCCCAAATTCCACTGTTTTTCTATTGAAAACAACTGGTGAAGTTATAATTTTTTCTTAATATAATTTGTATTGATTAACTAAACTAAATATGTATTTAAAACCAATGTTATTGTTTGATTTCAGAGTAACACCATACGACAGAGTAACACCATACGAAAACGATTATACATTTAAGCTTACGTTCAGAGAAGCTAACAGGCCGCCAATTGTGTGTTCCTGTAAATCATCACAAAACAGGACGGTATACCTATTTATATACTTTGAATAGTCCCCCCCCCCCCCACACACTTTAAAACAGGGAGGGTATATTGCTTTGTAACTATCTGTCGGCCGCTATGTCGATCTATCTGTCAGTCGGTCTGTTCATTTTCTTCGCAAAGTTTGCACATACTGAAATGAAGTTAGGCATACTGATTTATCATAAGAATATCTCGGTCAAGTTCTGTTTTGGGTACGATCGAGCTTTCTTTTTTGACAAAGTTGTGTCCCTTGGACTGAGACAAATTCCAATTATGTGCAGTTCCCTTTCATTTTATGTGCAGAGGTCACACATACTAAAATGGATTTTGAATACAGATTCATCATACAATATCTAGTTCAAGTTATGTTGTGGGTAAGATCAAATAATTTCTGACAGGGTTATGTCCCTTGAACTTAAAAAAAAACATTCCAATTATTAAGGCACATATCCAGGGCTAATGTGTAGATCATGTATATATCGATTATAAGATTTGCCAACCATGCCTGCTATGCATATCCAAAATATTGATCTGACCACTACTATGTCACCCTTCAACTACAGGTCATCTGATTAATTGGAAAAAACGAATTAAATAAAAAAACATGTTGGTTGAATATGGTAATTGAAAATAATATATAATCTAAAATTACAGTCAAACTTTCAAAAAATCTTTATATCAGCAAAGGTTTGTGCAACCTATAGTTCAAAAACATTTGGCAACATTTCAGTATTATTATATTTGTATGATCATTCTGGTTTATAGATGCCAGCACTATTAAGTGAGAACCGCCCAGGCCTGTGCTAGGGGGCGTGAGGGATGTTACACTTATTTATTATCCCTCATGTACAGACTCAATCAAACCGGGTCTGCAATTTTCATGTAATTTTGTTGTGATAAATACTTCCGAGGGGCCATATGTTTCCAGATTTTTTATACATATCATACTTGTTAGATGTTTTTCAGACAGTACAGTTAGATTGCCCCTATTGATTATAAGTTCAAAGTTTAAATTTCATATGTTCACTGTCCATAATGTAAATCGCCGCGAGTGTTTCGTTTACTTTTCTTGATACAAGACACTTTGATTATTATATATCAATCTCGGTTTTTGACGTGCTGTTAAAATTCAAATGGTTTATGGCATTTTGATTTTTTAAGCTTTTCAAAAGCATTAAATAATGAAAAAATGAAATTCAACAATTTTTGAAAAATTGTGCAATGTTTGCGCACTTCAAAGAGAACGTGATTTTGTCAAAATAGGCACACTGACTCATATTAATATATTGACAAATATAATAAATGTACATTTTTATTTTGTAGGAATGGGTCAGACAGATAGATACTGCAATATCATTTGGAGGGTGAGTAAAAGCAGCTATTTTAATAAAATACAATAAGCACCAAAAATCGAATATTTTGTAATACAGATTTGTAAGTAGTTCCGTTTATTTACTCGATAAAGATATCCAAACTATTTGATATAGTCTAAAAGCATTATATGAAAACAATAACTTCTTACCATGGCATCTATTGCTGAGTACCACTATACTGGTATCATTCGACTCTTTACTTAGCAGATTGAGTTAAATACGACATATACTGATATCCACTATACATGTTGATATTAGAATTACATTTATCATTCTTATACATTTAATGTCTATAAAATGCTGCATATAATGATACCAAATAGAATGGATTGTTTTTGATAGTTTTGAATAAAGTCCTTTTAAAGTTAATATATTACTTCTCGGGATTCAAAAGCACATACAAATTTAGTAAGTATTTGGTGAGTATCGGGTAAGCACAAATTGGTTATTTCCCTTTTTTATTTTAGTGAGAGTGGATTTGAAAGCAGTGAAATGCTTCAACATAAAACACCAGGTATGAAATAGCCTACTACTCTAAATAATAAAGTCATGTATAAATTTCGTATACATTAATGAGCACATTATTTGTCACGGTAAATTTGACCTATTTATATAAATAAAGCAGCTGTAGAGTGTTTTAAGAAAGCAGTAAATGTTTTGAAGTGTTTGAATTAAATCACTTTTTCAAGGATATAAAGAATATTTGGCAGGTCGTTTTATACAACCTAGTATTTATTCTTAATTGATACATTTTATTTGGTCAAACAATGTTTAACCTATTTGTAAAAGTAACTTAATATTAGTCATTTTTGGGGTGCATTTTGATTGCGGTTTTGATTTAGTATAAATATGGTGGGATGGCCGCTTTTCGGGGAGTCATAATTCAGAATTTTGTAACGTGAAGCTACGCTCGGTTAGATTAACAGTAGTTCAATTAAATAAGCTTGCGCTAAAAGTAAGCGGACTATTTTATCTAGATGGGCATTTTGATTCATTTTTAGGTTTGATAAGCTGTTTCCTTTATATCAAATATTTATATATATTTTATATTTATCTGAGGTAAAAATGCCTGCTATTTTTGTCATGGTTCACTGGTGGGCCATTTTGTTCTCGCGCGTATTCTTAACTATGGATAGCCGTTTTCGCTGTTATCAAAATTAGAAAGTTGTCAATTAGGAAAGCATTGTGAATTATTTAAGCTATTGATTCAAAGATTTAAGGAAACATATTAAAAAAAAATTAACACAAATTTTAAGTGATATTTCTGATGCAAAGCTATATTAATAGTTACATTTGGTAATGTATAACTAAGAGTGAACTTTTCGCCAGTGAATTGCATGATTACATTATCAATTGAATTTTTCTTGTGTGAAATGCATGATTATATCATCAATCTGTAAAGAACATTGATGTAATGTGTTAGAAATATTTCATGTTTAACTGTTGATCTATAAGTGTTGAGCTCAGTACTTTATTAAAAGTTATAAACTTAACATCCACTTTCTTCTTTGTGATGTTTTACTATAATAAATAATAGGTATAGATTAATATAACCCAGTGAATATTCGACTAAGTCAGCAACATCACATGCCTAAATTGTGACAAATTGCATTAGGCTTTATAACCAATATCAATTCGGTGAAGACAACAACGTCACGTGTCTAGATCGTGACACTATTATGTGCATTTAATCTACTTTCTCTCTTAAAGCATTTTGATTGGACATTTCAAACATCTTTTTTGTTAAGTGTATTGCTTTACTGGAGGAACAGAGGAGTCTTTCCTCTTGAGATGAAGTTAATATATGAATATTTAAATTGAACCAATTGGCTTATAATATTATCATGTTTATGTAATAAAATAATGAATATCTCACGCTTTAGTTTTTTCAACTCACAAAGATATAAACACCATTTGAGCAGATCTGTTTTGTTTGACAGAAAACAAGGCATACTGGGATCCTACATATTGCCGGACAAAATATGAAGTTTTTTGTCTGTAACTTTTATTTAAGATAATAAAAAAGAATTGAATTTTACCCAAATTAATTTTGGGTTCTTAATGCACGTAAACATTCCTTTATCAAACATGAAGTTAAACATTTGACTGTAGAAATGTGTCTTTAAAATAGGGCATTATAAGAGGGAAAAATCGTGTAAACAACTCAATTTACCGGACATTGTGTTTAAACAATTTTTGTCGTGAATTGAAATTAATATTTAAATAATCAGCAAGGAAACTACGACTATTGAATGACAAGGTTAAAATATTTGAAAAACACAGTATGTCACTAGAAATATACACGACAGCCATGCCTGTTATGAAGAGGCAAACATATAGGGTGTAATTGAAATTAGCACTATTAACACTATTAAATCAATTAACGTAGTGATTATTCATGATCCTTTAACCCATGAAACATTTTAATATTCAAGTGAAAATTTGTTCTTTGTCATACAGTTTCTTTTTGGTCATCATGTAGCATGTTACAAAAGCCATAAAATCTATTTTATTTACATTTCATGTAAAATTTCCTCCCATGGGCATAACCCGTTTCCTTAACCCTGTTTTTTTAATTTGCACTTCTTTGTAAAACACAAAAACGAGATACTGTTTTGACTAAATTTAAAATTACTTTTTATCATTAAATTATGTTACAATTGTCTCTTGAGGTAACGTTGAAAAAAAAAGACTAAAACTTATCTAAAAACCCCCATTAAGGGTCTCAATATTCGGGCCTGCGCAGAACAGATTATTCCCCCGCATGACCAGGTCATGAAATAACTAGTAAACAAAAGGGCAAGTAAGTAGATAAAGAACTGAATCAACAATATTTATCTGAGAGTGGTTTTGTTGTTATTTACTTTGAAATAGAAAATGTGTGTACGATTCAGACTGTATGATTTTTTAATCGAAGCAAAAAATAAAGCACTATTCAGCAGTAATAGCTTTTGTCCGGTAAACTGATTGTCCGGTAAATATGTAGGATCCCAGTACCGTTTAAATTCACTAAAGAAATGGATGTTATACGATGTCGAGAAACGCTTTTCATTATCTTTCAACGTTATTTAGGAACAAAGGCTAAAGGTCACAAGCCAGTTAAAATTTCATTGCACATCCATTGTGGTCCTGCAGTATATACAATAAAGTATAGTTGTGTAAAGTAAAGTAAAGTTAATATTTTCTTAACATATGACTGATGAGAAACAATATAGCATATTTCTGTACATGTAATAACATAAGGATACGCTCCTCCCGATGAACATATATTTTTGATACAGATTTGTGAGCATTAAATTGATCTAAATAATCGGTTTTAATTATATATATCAAAATAAGTAATGTTTGGATTAAATTGAAAGGCAAGCATATTTTACACAACTGTTTGGGTCGTAAATAAGGCAAGAGCCTTTGCTGTTTACCTGCTTATTAAATTGAGCTATATTTCTTGGTGAAATTGTTCTCATACATCGAGTCTAATGCTCAGTTATTTATAACAAAACGGTTTTGCAAACTGTCCGGCGAGATGACCAACTAATTGTTTTGAAAATTACGTAAAAAAACCAGATTAACAAATGAAAAGTGTAAATACAGAGTCATTAGGGATCACTTGGATAGCCAATTAAGCAACTGTATTGAGGGGTGACCGGGCAGTTTGTTCCCTATATATTGCGACAACGTTGTAGCATGTTGCAGCTACTGTGTTTCAGAAGAAACAAAAGTTATACACATAACTACGCGCTCTAGCAAACCTTAATAATAGAGAAATGTTAACTTCACATGACGTAGCGTTGGGTTCAAAGCGTTGACAAAAATTATATTAATTTGAAGTAAAAAAAAAGTATTTTCTGGAGACAATTTCCTGTCACAATAATTTGTAATCAATGATGCCATAGTAAATATCATTCCAATTCAATATTCGCCATATAAATGATCTCAAACATTAGTTCGAACTACATGTATATGATTTAGCATAGATGTGATCATTTTGAATTCTTGTCATAATTTATAGCCTTCTTTCAGAAACACTGTCACAAAAGCTTCATTCATTATCCTTTCGAACCCACATTATTCGTATATCTATTTATATTTAAAACAACAATTGATGAAAAATGAACGAGATATGTTATAGATCAAAACTTATATGGTAAATTTCTATTTAAGTTGCAAATATCCTACCGATTTATTTGTTGACCATCAAAGGTCAAAATTCGTCAAATGTTTGTCAAGGATACTATCCTATGGTTAAGCAACAACATATACATTAAATGGAGTCATAATCAGTTCCTACAGCACACGTTAGATATCATTTTCACAGTCTTTATAACAAAAATCCTGTAATTGTTGTTGCCTTATTTTTCTCAAAGTATCTATAAATCCATAGTCTATGGCGTTTAATACATTTAACAACGAATTCAAGAAGATGTTTGTTTGACAATGAACACTGACACATTGTTATGCGAAACAACAAACTAGATTACTACAAATTGGTCCATACGAGTGATTCAAACAAGGCAGTCACTTTTATCCACAGTAGCATTTATCTGGTGATGTAATGAGTTGCATAATTGAATAATATTACTACTTCTTGGCGTGTGACGGCTGATATAATCTTTACAGATTTTGCTTTTTATTGCTTTTAATGAGCTTTTTTTTTAGTTTTTTATACATGTACTTCATTTTACACGTTTCAAATGCTTTGCAGAGTCCTAACTTGAAAACTGGTATTCGAGAAAAAATTAGTAACTGTATTGTAACTGTTTTGTAAAAAAGTGCCGGAACACATTCCCTAAATAGCATTTTATATCCATAGCTTGATTATATCCTTTCGCTTTGGATATATCTGCACATCTACCCTGCAGACAGAGAACCCAATAGTTTACTTAATAGACTATTAGATACTTCAGATACATTACTATCTTTTTTAAATCAACCCAAGTCACTGAAATGGATAAGTAAAGTAAGTGAAACTTCTTAATACAACTCATCGACATATACGAGTATAGTTATAATTAACATGACTTTGTTTGTTTAATTAGCATGTATATGTCGTTGTTTAATACTGAGATGATAAACTAATAATGTTCCAGACATTCATACAACAATCTCGAAAGGTAATGACGATTTTCATCCCGGTTATTCAACTGTAAATCAAAGTAAGCTTTATAAGGCAAAACAAGATGCGACAGGAACGGAAGAAGACCCTTCATGTGAGTCAAAATGTTCCTTGTAAGAGTTCATTTGAAAATAAAATTTAAAATATTGATATATATGAAGTATAAATTGTTAATGGATTTGTGTCTTTAAAAAAAATATTGGATAAAATGTATTTGATGTAGACGAAAAGGGTAAAAACTATAAATAAAAATATTAGAACAATGGTTGCTTCAAGCCAGATAATGATATTGTTTTATTGTATCACTTTTAAAGTTTGATAAATATCAATACGCGAATTTAAGTAACTTCTTGTCTTAAAGTATTTTGTTTTGACATTAAAAGATTCATTTCAGAAGCATCCTGCGTGAATGAAACAATAATAAATCCATTTAGTAAAACGTATTTTCTTTCTTTGTGACGTTGATTAATCCCAAAACGATATAATTATCTTACTATTGTTTCAGACTTTCGTACAACACTCGTGAAAGATAATGAACATCTTGATTTGTTCTATTCAACTGTAGATGAAAGTAGGCTTTATAAGACAAAACATAATGTAACAGGAACATCAGAAAACCCTTCATCTGAGTCAGAAGGTTTGTTCTAAGAGTTTATTTGTGAAAAAAAAGTAACAAATATCATTTTATGAGGATTCATTTAAGAAAGTATCCCAGTGTCAATAAAACAATAATGAAAGTATATAAATTGAACGAAATGTGTTTTTACTCATGTTTTTTACTGGGAGACCAAAGAGAAAAATCTTTCCTCTTAAGATGATGTTTAATGCATAACTTATCAAGGGGCATAACTCTGTGTTTAAAAAGTCTGACCGGATTAAGGCGACGATATGCGCATATTCTCTCGTATTGAAATTCTCATAAGTTTCGCAGTAGTTGCAGAAAAGTAGCGCGGAAACGATTATTGTTATATATATGTATACTGCATAGCTAATCAAGGGCCATAACTCTGAGTTGAAGCGCCTGACTAGAACAAGCCGGCAATATGCGCATCTCCTCTTGATATTGATGATTCCCATAAAGTGTCTTTGAATTCCAGCCAGTAATTGCAGAGAACTAGCGCGGAAACGAAATTCGGACGGAAGGACAGACGGACAACGCCAAAACAATATACCCCTCCCGGTTCAATCGGCGGGGGATAAAAAGAAAAAGTGTCCAGCTTTCACACGTTCAACTGATTGTGGGATTTTAACGAAACACAGGAGTGATTAGCATCATCACTAGTTAAGCCTGCGTCAAATTTAAAACCCATTAGGTTAGATGTGGGACCGGTGCTGAATGGGCTGAAATTGTCAAAAATTTTTTTAAAGGGCTCC